>NC_059300.1:28470234-28510234 GCF_017591435.1 Portunus trituberculatus
TGCATCACACCATTGACTATAACGCAAACTCCTTGTTGCGTCATCCCTTTACATTCACCTCACAGTGCCTCCCCTCCCTCCAGTGACGTGCGAGGGATGAGTGGCGATCTCCTCTCCCCCTTTTGGTCACTCCTCGCATGTAGCACTCTTCACTTTTCCACAGATTTTATTCCTGTTACATATTCCCTCACTCTGTCTTGCTCACACGAGGTCGCCCCTCACGCCCAGCCAGCCAGTTCCCACACAAACTCATGTACACACGCCGCCGCCCGAGTATCGTTTTAACCCTCTACAGAGAGAGAGAGAGAGAGAGAGAGAGAGAGAGAGAGAGAGAGAGAGAGAGAGAGAGAGAGAGAGAGAGAGAGAGAGAGAGAGAGAGAGAGAGAGAGAGAGAGAGAGAGAGAGAGAGAGAGAGAGAGCCGCGCCCCTATACCACATGAGTCCCCATCAATTAGACCAGCGGATCGGACGCCCTTTACATATCCCTCCCCCGTCTCTTCACTCTTCTCCAAGGGTCCCGGAACACTATAGAGAGTTATGAGCACGGCCTGAGCAGCGGCCCGGCGCCCTAAACTATCGCCGCGGAATAAAGTAAAGAGGAAACAAGTGCAGAGGAGATGCGGATCGTGTCACCCCGCCTGGAAAAAGAGGAAGGCGAAAAAAATAGGGGGAAAAAGAATTGATGGGAAGGACTTTCGTGGGAGACAGAAGCTGCGAGGGTGAGGGAGGAGACACTTTGCCAGGCCAGATTATTGGGCTCTGCTTCACCAGGTTTCATTATGTGTGCCCTTAACTTTGCTACTGCTACTGCTACTCCTCTTGTTGCTTCTGCTACTAATGCTACTGATACTATTGTTGTTGTTGTTGCTACTACTACAAAACTATTATTATTATTTTTCCTCCTCCTCCCACTGCTACTACTACTAATGTTGTACCAATAAATAAATAACAAGAATTATAATAATAGTGATAATAATAGTAATAATAATAATAATAATAATAATAATAATAATAATAATAATAATAATAATAATAATAATAATAATAATAATAATAATAATAATAATAATAATAATAATATAATGATAATGATAAAATTAACATTATCAATAACAAGAGCAGCAGTATAACAATTAACGACGGGAAAAATAATGGTGTTCCATAAAAACATACACATACATTGTTTTTTTAAATATCAAATACATAATAAATATGTAGAAGAAAAAATAAAAAGCTGATTACATTACAAGCGCCAGTAAAGGCAGGCACGGGAACCAACGGCCGCACGGAAAAAAAAATCACAATAAAAACCTTTAGAATAAAATGTCTGACGATGAATCATAAATGTCATGAAGTAAAGAAATACTTGTTTTGCTCTTCCCTCACGCCCCAGCAAGCCAGGCCGCGCAGGGGGCTGGGAGCACACACAGGAATCTACATTGCTTTTCATTTTGGCGCGAACCATCAGTCAGCGGCGGCCGGTGAACCACCTCACGACACCCACAGACAGTGACAGTAAACAATAAAAGCTTCACAGGCTCGGACAAGCTCTGGTGAAGCTCATGTTCAGCTTTAAGGTGACGTGTGGTGGGGCGTCGCTGGCAGGTGGCGGCGGCGGCAGCCTGACCAGACCCGCGTGTCGGGGAGGACTGAGGACGGAGGACTGGCGCAGGACAATACATCTCCTCCTCCCTTTTTTTCCGAACAGTGAGGAAATTTATGCCTGGTGGAGGGAATATTGAGGCTGACGGATGATTAAGGAGGGCAGGCGTGAGTCGTTAAGCTGCAGCTACTGAGAGCTTCCCTTTCATGCACAACATCAAATGAGAGTTGGAGAATTTAATAATGCTTCCTGGTCTTGTGAGATGCTTTACTCTTTGCCTCCCTCACGCCTCGCCTCGCACAGCCTCATGATGGACTGATACTCGAGTGTTTATCCCGCGCCACGATGAATGTTCAGTCACACAATACAATTATGATGAATTGCACAGACTAGCCAGTTGTTTTCAGCCATTTCTGTTGATGCTGGGAAGCCCCGAGTCTTTACAACAACTTAGTGGTGGTGGTGCATTACACGCCTCCCTGCTCCAGGTCAGGCCCTGCAGATTGAGTGAAAATGTCAGTACAACGGTTGAATATTATGCCGAGATGCGTCACGTGTTGGTGTGTAAAGACATTTAGTAATTAACTGTTCATTTGCACCAAGTTTGTGTCGACAACGAGGGATATTTGGCAGCAGTGAGTTGGATTATCTGTGTTTTCCTGTTATGAGAGTTTGGCGGCAACACAATGTAAGCCCAAAAGCCCGTCACGGCGATAGGATGATGCAAGCGAGCCCCGCCCCGCCTGACACAATGACGATCCCAACCTGACGATCTCGTGTTGGAGAGGAAATTAAATTTATAATCTCGTTCCGCCGAGAAAAAAAATAAATCCAAGCTGAGCCATGTGTTTTTCCCCACCACCCACTCTGCTTTCCTGCTTCTGTTACACCCGCGCGCCTCCCACTCTGCCGCTGCTCGTTGGAAAATTGAGGTGTCCTCGACTCTTGTGGGCCGCACCCAAGATGAGTCACCCGTCACTGTTGACTGAGGGCGGTGGGAGTCGTACTGTGTTTGCTCAATGGTGATTTATGGGGTTCGATACAGCGTCGCAGGTGAGCCGGGTTGACATATGTGCCTCCGTGACGTTATTGCAACCCCAGTCAGTCCTCCAAAGGGCCTGCGGTGCTACACTCGGGAAATGTTGCCTGTTATAAAGGTGATGTGCGACTATATAAATATCCTCCCACAACGCTGTACGTGTGTGTGTGTGTGTGTGTGTGTGTGTGTGTGTGTGTGTGTGTGTGTGTGTGTGTGTGTGTGTGTGTGTGTGTGTGTGTACGGATCAGTAAGTCGCTTTTTACCAGCGAGCCATGAACACGACTCATCACCGACCGCTGTCATCCACGTGACAAGCATCTAAAACACAGCTGTTCATGAGAGACGAGCTGCGGCGCCTCATTCCTCCCGCAGGACCATTCAGCACCCCCACCCACCCTCCACACACATGCCGTTAACGAGGTGGCAGTAATAGAGTGGCGGTGTGGAGGAGGTTATTGAGGCTGGGAGGGTGGCAGTGTGTTTGGGAGGTGGGGCGGAGGGTGTTAACTAGGTCTCTCGCTGAGGTGGTGGGAAAATGTGTGCCAGGATCCCGGAATTACTGATACCGGGCAAGATGGAACGGCGGCAGCGAGTGTCTGAGCTTGATGAAGTCACACCACGCCAGGCAGACCTCGAGCGGCACTCACGAGGCGCTACAAGTTGTAGGAAGCTTGTTTTTCTTTTCGTATTGCTATAATTACAAGCTTTTAAGAGTCCGCTATAAAACAGTATAATTTATCGCCGTGCAAAAAGAAATATCGTGCATTTGAACGTAATGAAAGGTTGTTTCTTTTTCCTTTCTTTTTTTTTGTTGAGTTTGTTACACGTCTTTAAGAACTGGTTTTGAAATGCAATATAAATCATTTTGCTGATGTATGTGTAGTGAAGTGCTGAGCCGCATTAAGTCACAAAGCATACAGACTTTGGCTTATGAGGAAAATGAATTGCTGGATATTTTTTATTCTTCCCGGCTTGAGTGAGGACGTTGTAACCAAGGGAACATGTCCAGCCTCTCACACTCAGCATGTCAAGCCACGCCGAACACACGCGGCCCTCACACCTGCAGTCTACGCCTCATTTGCAGGTCAGCTGTTACCTTACTTGCTTCCTTCACTGAAAAGCCTTTAAAAAAAAATTGCTTTTCTCCTTACATCCTCCTCCTCTTCGTTTCTTTTCCTTTTCCTCCTTTGTCCTCCTCCTCTTCTTCACCTACCAACCCAAGAAAAATTGACTCCTGTACTTTCACGAGAGGAAAACACATCATGGGCAATCACCTCACGCACAAAAAAAAGGAAAGACGAAGGGAGAAAACTCAGGACTCCAGGAAGAAACATAAGCAACACACCCAATACTGCCAGCACGGCCAGGCCACACCAGCAGGGCAGGGAGTCAGTACGGCAATACATCAGCTGAAATGAGGAGGCAAGAATCAACACGAGTCGCCGAAGTGCGCGAGACACAACGAGGTGGCGCCACATAAAGCGAGTCATGAAGGGGCCTTTAATGAGCGCCACGCCCACCTTATCTCCCCACCTGTCATTCCACCACCGCCCACGCCCTCGCCCACTATCCCGTCACACCCCGCGGCAGTAAAAAATACGAGACTAAGAGCAAAAGGAGCAGAGGGACATAAAAAAAGGGAGAGTGAAGAAGAAAATGGAAATAGCTTTTCGCAGGAGTAAACAGGTGCTGTAATAGAGGTGCGTTAGGGTTACGGGAGAGCGCTACGCCTCCCTCTAAATGGCGTTCCTGGAGGGATTCGAACCCCGACCGTAATATCAGGAGTCATTGTGTGTCAAGAGTCACGGGCGCTGAGGAAAAGGAGGAGGAGGAGGAGGAGGAGGAGGAGGAGGAGGAGGAGGAGGAGGAGGAGGAGGAGGAGGAGGAGGAGGAGGAAGAGGAGGAGGAGGAGAGGAGGAGGAGGAGGAGGAGGAGGGAAAAAGAGAGCACTGATGATGAAGATTATGAGGAAAAACAAGACGATACAGATAAGAAGGAAGAAATAGAAGGAGAGAGACGAGGGAAATATGCGGTGGGACCAGAAGGGAAAAAAGACCATGGAGAAGAAAGAGAAGAAAGAAAGAAGAAAGAAAAGAAGGAAGAAAAAGATGAGAGGCTGGGAGGGAAAGTGGAGGCAGAGGCTCAGACACACGGGAGTCAATTTTTCCTGGGAGGAGGAGGAGGAGGAGGAGGAGGAGGAGGAGGAGGAGGAGGAGGAGGAGGAGGAGGAGGTGGTGGTGGTGGAGGACAAGGAGGATGCTAGGAAGGATAGGAATAGTGGAGAAGAAAAGAACAGAACGACGGAGGAGGCGGAAGAGAGCGCGAAAAAGTGGAGGAAATTTTAAAAGGGTTTCCCGTGAAGTAAACAGCTAAAGTAAGAGACCTGTGCAGAGTTCCCTAAATGTACGTTGCCCCTCCCTCTCAATGGCACCAAGGATGAGGCTCGACCACCTGACCCTCATGGCAAGAGCCACTAGCCAGGACAGGAACATTTGATTTAACCACTTCAGTACTGGGACGCATTTCTACCATGAGTTTTGGGTATGATTAGACCATTTTATTGACATTAAGAAGGGTTTATGGAGATCAGAAGATGAATGGCTACAGTCTTCACTGTTTTAATCCCCACATAAGTTTCTGAAGTTGTATAAAATCGCCAAATAGTAAGCAGAATGAGTGTAGAAATGTATCATCATACTGAAGGGGTTTAGGAAGCGTATTGTTAACTCCTTGAGTACCGTGACGCGTTCCCATATTCATTCTTCTTACTTTTTTTGGTGATTTTATACACCTTTCGAAACTTATATGGGGGATTAAAATAGTGAAGACTCTGGCCATTAATCTTCTGACCTGCATAGACCCTTCCTGATGTCAATAAAATGGTTCAATCGTACACAAATCTCAAGGTAAAAATGTGTTCCAGTACTGAAGGGTTAAATAGTTTCAAACAAGTCAGAGTACACAATTTATTTATATCACTTATCTAACCAAAAAAAATGGCAAACATCACAACCAATGGGATTATTTGGAATTGGTATATGGATAGCTGTATGGTCAGGAATGAAATGGTTACTGTGCCTTTGATTGATTTCTAACAACGGTGATGTCTTCTTCGTAAGTTCTTTCAGTCTGACAAGTTAGTTTCTGTAGATGCTTGAACATCAGTCGATATAAGTGACCTACTTTATTTAACCCAAAGACAGAAGAGTATTATGATGTAAGGTGGGGGAGGTTCAGTGGTGTTACGTCTTACATTACTGGAATACGTCACTGTTTTGTTATCACTTAAACAGCGACATCACATCCCTTAGCTATAGAGTTTTGAGCTTTGTGAACACACTGACACAGCACTGAGATCAACAGACACACAACAACCTCCTTAATTAACCCCTTCAGCACCATGACGCAATTTCATATTCATTCTGCTTACTATTTCGTCATTTTATACACCTTCAGAAACTCATGTGGGGATTGAAATAGGAAAGACTCTGGTCATTAATCTTTTGACCCACATATACCTTTCCTAATGTCAATATGATGGTTTAATCGTATAAAATAATCTCAAGATAAAAAATGTGTTCCAGAACTGAAGGGATTAATAGTCTTTCTTGTCGTGCACACATTACCCTGCCAACTCACAAAGTAACCCTCCAACGCTCGCCTGGTCTCGCTTCATGCAGCCACTAGCGAACTACTCTTCTCAGGAGGATCCGCCTGCTAATATACAGCGAACGTAAACATAACATCAGCATTTGCATCGGTACCACGTGATCAGGATGGTACCAGTTGTTGTATCAGTTGCCGATACTTCTTAAGACAAACAAAAGGGAAGTGAGCTGAACTAAATGAACAAACTACGAATTGCATGATGTTTAACGAAGAGTGTGTTTCTACCTATACTTACCTATTTATGGGTACATGTTCGTCACTCTGCCCAGAGGAAGAGGAGGTGGTGAAGGAAGTGAGCAGAAACACAGGAAATATTGGAACAGCAAGTAAAAGAAAGCATGTTGGCTTCTAACGAATAGGAGGAGGAGGAGGAGGAGGAGGAGGAGAAATAAGAGGAGGAGATAAAGAAATACAGAAAAAGAAAGAAAGATAGAAAGAAAGAAAAAAGAAAAAATAACAAGAAAAAATAACAAGAGAAGAAGAAGAAGAAGAAGAAGAAGAAGAAGAAGAAGAAGAAGAAGAAGAAGAAACAGAAAAAGGAAAAAAACAGGGGAGAAGAAAATTATAAGAAAATGGAACGAGGAAAGAGAAGAAGAGGAAGAGGAGGAGGAGAAGGAGGAGAAAGAAAAGGAAGAGGACCGGGATGCGGAGGGGGACGGGGACGAGGACAAGGAGGAGGACGATGAGGACGAGGACGAGAAGGAAAAGAAGGAGGAAAAGGAAGAGGAGAATGAGGAGGAAGGGGGACAGGCGAAGACGAGGACAAGAATACAAACAAGAAAACAAGATGAAAAAGAAGAGGATATGGGCGAGGACAAGGTGGGCGAGAAAGGGAAAGGGAAAAGGGAGGAGGAGGAGGAGGAGGAGGAGGAGGAGGAGGAGGAGGAGGAGGAGGAGGAGGAGGAGGAAGAGGAGCAGGAGCAGGAGATGGAAGGACGAAAGACAAGAGAAGAGGGATGATGACGACGAAGACAATTACGACGACAAGGAGGAGGAGGAGGAGGAGGAGGAGGAGGAGGAGGAGGAGGAGGAGGAGGAGGAGGAGGAGGAGGAGGAGGAGGAGGAGGAGGAGGAGGAGGAGGAGGAAGGAAGGAAGGGAGGTAAGGATTATGAGCAAATATACGTAGAAGGCGAACGGGGACAAGATGAGGCAGACAAGAGAGAAAAATATATATAGAAAGATGTAATGCAGAAACAGAAGACGACGAAGGAAGGGAATAAGAAACGTAGGTAGGGTGGAGGAGAACCAAACCAGAATAAGAACACAACAATAAAAGAGTGAAGAAGGGAAACAATAAGAGTAGGCAAGGGAACAATATAAAACTGCTGAAAATAAAAGGATTGGGAAAGGGGAGAGGATTAAAAACTGTAGAGGAGTCAGCCCTGTCAAAATCACATTCTGAAACACTTCCGGACCACCACCACCACTTCTACCACCACCACCACCAACCACCACCATCACTAACACTTTCAATATGCTCTAGTTGAAGTGAAACAGAATCTTAAAAGTACTGTTTTTCATATCATGGCTTTAGTGACTGGTGTTTTTCAATGGTGTAGGGGAAGTTATTGGTGTATTTCAAGGGTGTAGTGGAAGTTATTGGTGTTTTTCAAGGGTGTAGTAGAAGTTATTGGTGTTTTTCAAGGGTGTAGTGGAAGTTATTGGTGTTTTTCAAGGGTGTAATGGAAGTTATTGGTGTTTTTTTTCAAGGGTGTAGGGAAGTTATTGGTGTTTTTCAAGGGTGTAGTGGAAGTTATTGGTGTTTTTCAAGGGTGTAGTAGAAGTTATTGGTGTTTTTCAAGGGTGTAGGGAAGTTATTGGTGTTTTTCAAGGGTGTAGTAGAAGTTATTGGTGTTTTTCAAGGGTGTAGTAGAAGTTATTGGTGTTTTTCAAGGGTGTAGGGGAAGTTATTGGTGTTTTTCAAGGGTGTAGTGGAAGTTACAGGTATTCAGATTAACAAGATTTCTACATTAATAACTGAACAAACACTCTTGATGAACCAGCCAGTCGTCTCTGTGGTCTTGGAAAATTGTCGTGGTGAGAGAGCGAGACAAGAGGAGACAAGGCAAGGTGAGGCAAGGCGAGGAAAGGCGAGGAGAGGCGAGGTGAGGCGAGGCGAGGTGAGGTAAGGCAAGACGAGGCGAGGTGAGATAAGGCCAGGCAAGGTAAGGCAAAGTGAGACGAGGCAAGGCGAGGCCAGGTGAGGCAAGGTGAGGTGAAGCGAAGCGAGATCAGGTGAGGTGAGGTGTGGTGGAGGAGAAGCAGCGAGGTATTGACGCTGGCCGTGTTATAAATGAGCTGGATTAGCCTGGTGAGGAGCGTGTCGGGGCCAGATGAGGTGCATCAGCAATCTAAATTTTACCTCGTTCGTTCCTGCTAGGGGGGAGGGGGGATGTGACAAGACGCTTATTATTACTGACATTGTCGCTGCTATCATTATTATTATCATTATTTTTATTACCGTCATTGTCATTGTTATTACCATTATTGCTGTTACTACTACTATTCTTCATCATTGTTATCAGCGTCACTGTTCATCTTCTCGTTAGTATTGAAAAGTGGCAAAAGTGGTTTGACCTTCACGTAACTGTGTGTCTGGCTTATTATTACCGATGTGATCGTTGTTGTGATTATTATTTAATAATTTCCTTTAATACTGCTGGTGTTATTATTATCAGAATTGAAAAGTAGCGAAAAGGGGCATTATTAATTTCATGGAACGGTCTGTCAACAGGCGAGTTACATATCTACTATTATTATTATTTTTTTTTATTATTATTATTATTATTATTTTTATTATTATCATTTTTATTATCCTCATTATAATAATTATCAATAGTATCATTATAATCATCATTACTATTATCATAAGGATCATTATTATTATTACCATTAAAGATGATATGGAGAGCGTCAAAAGTGCGACTGGCTTCATGAACCGGTCTGTCTGTTGGAAAATCATATACAAAAATTGGAAACTCCTAAGAAATTCCACCAAGTTTTGTCAGAGGGTAAGTGTGAAGTGCAGCGTCTGTATGAAAACAAAAGTCATCAAAAGATAAACAAATAAAAATGACAGGAAGAAAAAAATGACCAGTATTTTGGAAACTTGTTACTCCACCAAAATATTCTCTACGATGACAGAAATGTTTTGCTGGGTTCTCATGTCTGGTTTTTTTTTTTCTCTTAAACAACACAAGTTATCAAAGCTGACTGTCTGCAAACCACCACCAATAAACTACACAGAAGCTTACAAAAAAAAAAAAAGTGGAGTCAATAAAAGGCGCTGACATGGCTGGAAATATCGGTCAATGGCTGAATTTGAAAATATACGTTAAACAAATTTCACCTGATTTTCATGTGGAGTGAAAGACGTCTTGGGTTGAGCAATATTGTGGAGTGCGGCGTGGCGGCCAGACAGCGGCGGTGGATCATATTCGTCTCCAGTCACTGCAGAGCGTTATAGCTAAATTGGTAAAGAGTCTCAGCCTTGAGTGTCCTGATGCTGCTTCTCTATCTTTGCAGCCCTGAGTGTCCTGATGCTGCTTGTTTATCCAGTTGTTCCTCCTTCCACACAATTACAAGGAAGCTTTTAACTGGTAACGATAATGCCAAACTTGTGACAGTACATGAGTAAACTTGGACTGTTTCTCTCGGCAAGATGCAGCAACAGGTTTTGGAGGTTTGAACAACTTGATCACTCCTTTTAATGTCACTGGCGTCTCCCTCAGCCATACCCACACTGCACCCACACTGCCATATATCGGAATGTAAAGGAATACCAATAATATCTAACCTTAAGGTCCTTCCTGGGCTATATGTATGATTACTGTACTTTTTAATGGAAAAGATAAGATTGCGAAGTGGAAGGATATGAATTGTTGAGAAGAGCGCGCACAGACATATACACACACACACACACACACACACACACACACACACACACACACACACACACACACACACACACACACACACACACACACAAACCAAAATAAGTAGGTAGATAGGTAGGTTTCCGTGACTACAAATCACAAAGACTAATAAGATATAGTGAGAACAATTTAGGTATGTCCACACAGAAAATAACACTGACAATAATGGACGCTTAAGGAAAAACAGATATACATACAACAAAACACACAAAATAAGAAAAATTATATAACTTGAAGAAATGAGAAACACACACACACACACACACACACACACACACACACACACACACACACACACACAGAGTAGGTACACAATAGGGACAGATGGTGTGGACGTGAGAGGGAGACAGTGCATGTGAATGAGGTCATTGTCTTGTTTCCGGAACTTCATTGGGTTCTTGGAAGGTTTATTTTTAATTTTCCCTCGTTGAAAGATTCCTTTGTTCAGCTTTTCCTCTTAATAAATAAATAAGAAAAAAAGAAACCTTACACGTGCCGGAAAGGTTTGAGTTTCTCATAATTATATTACATTGTACCATATTACACATTCACATATACCTTCCCACAAAGAAGGATGAAGGGCCCGATTCGCGTCCACTCAACAAGATATGCCAGAGTTAATGTAAGAGTGGAGAGTCAAGGCAGTAACGCACAGCTTGGTGTACTCCCTCCACCTTACCTTTAATCACCATAGCACGCCCTTCATCTGCACTTCTTTAGCATATTACACGCGTTTCCCCTGCTCTCCGCGCCTCTACCATCCTTCACTGACAAACCGCCTCACGCCAGTAAATGTTCTCGCACCCTTAATTTCATTTCCAATACATAGACTCTCTTTCTCAACCTTGCATTTAATTTCCAAGTCTCACAGCCATACACACCCGCGCTACAACAATCCCCTCAGACATTTACATA
Source organism: Portunus trituberculatus (assembly GCF_017591435.1). Taxonomy (NCBI): domain Eukaryota; kingdom Metazoa; phylum Arthropoda; class Malacostraca; order Decapoda; family Portunidae; genus Portunus; species Portunus trituberculatus. The sequence continues at coordinate 28,481,397 of NC_059300.1, forward strand.
TTTACCTCCACAGACATGGCCTTCTACCTCTAAGCTTCCCTTAAAGCCCTGTAACCTTCCCTCCCTCACACGCACGATGGCTCACCCCGGCCCTCCAATGACTCCGCGGCATCAACATCTACACCCAAATGACCAAACCCTAACGCTCGTTCCACTGTTCCAACACGGTGGAATATAATATAACAGCACCTCCTACTCATCCATCTCCGCTACACCTCAGCACTTTAATCTGCCGCATTCAATTCCAACGCTCATTTTTCACGTTTCACCCAAATCCGGTGGATGAATGTAGCAGCTCCTTCTCGGTATCTCCAAGGAGGGCGTCTCATTCATACTAAAATGTTTTCGCTTTCCTTTCTATTTAACTTCGTTGTACCTCGCCTGTTTCTATATAGTTACTATCGCTATGAGTACGTACGACTGACAAGCGTCCTTCAGTGGCTGGCTACATTACGAGTACAAATATCTGTAACGCCTTCGCTTTTCTGTGGCTCCCGTGAAATATCGTCCTTTTGTACTCGTATTCTTTAAATTAATTATCTTATTGGAACGTTCAGTCGGTGATATGAAACTTATCATTAAAATACTCACTAATCTTATTCAGAGTAGCCTCCTCTCTCGAGATGTCTGCAGGGCAGGACACAAAATAAAAATACCAGTTTTTCCACAGCAGGCTTACTATGAAGTACTTCAAATCTAACTTTGAAAGATTCTCAGATTAAAGTTTGTATTCTACAAGGGTCTCCTGGAACTCGATATAAGGAACACAAACGCCTTCCTGCACCATAAGGTACACGGAAAATTCCTACGAAAAATAATTAAAAGTCCAGAAAAAGTCAAATCGGGTCTTCTTCCTTCCAGGAAAAGAATCAAAGGCGTGTTGGACATCTTTGAAGGAATATCACATGTGTACATATATACTCGCACATGTACTGTATATATTATCCACTTTTCACATATATTCTAAGTAATAAAATCCTATAAAAAATCTTAATCCCTGATAACAGTAAAACCGTAAATGTCATTTTATCCGAAAATTACTAAGATTATCTAAATGCAGAAGAATCTGTTAGATCTCTTGTAAGTGAGTAAAGGATTAATCTCACACCATGACTTTGGTATAAAAGACTGTGTTAAACTTATATGTCAACATTTTATAAAAACCACGAAGACTGGCTACGCAACACTTAGCAAACGTTCGCCATTAATTACCTGAAAATATAGAAAAAAATGGACATATTTCCGGTTCTGGGAAAAGCCTGGAATTGCATCATGCCACATACCAAAGTAAACGTAGTGCATATATTGCATCCTATAAATGTCTAGTTGACTGGATATTGGAGAGATAACTTAAATTCCTCTCACGATGTTGGAAGAAGCCGCCATTACGGTCGTGACGTCACAGAGTACGTGGGTAGCACAGCAGACGACAGCATTGTGTATTGTCCATAATTTACCACTGTTTTTATTAGCTATGGACACTCCAGCTTCAAACCACACTCAACAGGTACGTTATAGGTGTTTACTGAACACATTAAAAGTGTTAAACGGTTGTAACGTTTAATGAAAAGGGAGTGAAATCATCAAATTAACAGGTTCACTTCTGCTATATGGAGTACCCCAAAACCTAAGCACCTTAATGGTTCCTTTCTTTGTAGGTTACATGACTACACAGAATATCTAAAATATAGAAATGCTTCTTGTGTAATCCAATGTATTCCATTGGATGTTTCAGTATTAATTTTCTTGTTGTGTACAGAGTTTATTTTTTAAAGTTCTCTTCATCATCACTACTGGAAGTACTGTCTAATGGTACATAGTCTTTACTTTTATCATGATCTACATCACTACTTTCTGATGTGGAAACAGAATCCTCAGATGTACTTTCAGTTTTCTTCATCTTGCCCACCATGTGACCATCTGTGTTGTTCATCGCATCTGCCTTCACTGGTTGAACTTGCACCCCCTTGGACCTCTTTCTTGGATATACCTGGAAGCAAATTGCAAATAAAAAAAATGTATCAACCATGAACAGATACTGAAAACGGCTTTTATTATTATTATTATTATTATTATTATTATTATTATTATTATTATTATTATTATTATTATTATTATTATTACTCTTGTGATGTAGCAATCATTTGATTGCATTCTGAAGTCTTCAGTGGTGAAAGCAACCTGCTGCTTGAGAACAACCTACATAGCAACGAACAGAATGCTTGTTCTCGTATTGCTTGAAAACACCAAACACTGCTCGTGCCCGGGAGTACTGCGCACAGCCTGGCCGACCAATGTCTTTCGCTGCTGTGTGTTTAACTTGGACACCATTTGGACAGTACTACTGTTCATTGTTCTACGAACAAAAGCGGGTTGTTCGTCATTGAACAGACCGCTCGTCTGTGTTCGACAGCAATGCTCTATGAACTACAACTGTATTACCACTCCAGTACTATTGCCTCATGACCTCTTCCTTTGCTTATAACCTTCCTGTAGGCCCTATTCTTCAACAGACTGACACACTGCAAGAAGTGTGATTTGTAAACAGAGAATACCTACTATTATTATACTGTACAGTAGAATGTCATTATAATCAGGTGAACAATATGGGTTACCTGCACTTGTATTCCAGTGTCCTGTGTAGAAGGGGTGAGTGACTCAGGATCAACATGCCCATCATGCTCCATCCTCTGATCCACATGGTCTGGCTGGGGTGCTGGATCTGTTGCAAAAGAGGACATGATAAATATCTGCCTATAACTTATGATAGTCACACTGCCTAAATGACGTAATACCTCTATGACTACTTGCAATCTGCAAATCATATGTGTGCAATCTACATTTTATCTATACATAAAAAGAAAGCCATGATATTCACATATGAAAACATTGTCATGAATTACACTGTACTGGCAACTGTAAGTTACAGTATTTACATGCTCTATGGACACTTACTTTGGTGAAGTTCCATTAGGTTTTCTTTTGAAGAAAGAATCTCCAGAACCTTCCTCTTCCTCTGCAACCTGTCCCTGTTCTCATTCTGAGGTGTGATCTTCCCCTGGCAGTCGAACTTGTGAGGCCTAACTCCAGGGTGTATGTAGCCTGATGTGTCCTCCCATCATGGTGTAATATAAGTAGTTCTCCATGTCTTCTTTTAGCTGAAAATCATGATAAGTTATAAGAATAAATGGATTCTGATAATCTAAAATTAATATAACAACATATACGGCTGTTTTCAATGTAGGGAAAAACTTGCATTTGCAAAGAAAATTACTAAGTATCCAACCAAGGTTAGCTTAATCACCGGTATGTATGTGTCCTTATAGTCCTTACTTTCACCTTTTTAAAGCCCTATTTTCTCGGGGTTAACACTAGTTCTATTCAAAGAAAGCATTAAGCACGTCACTAAGTACAATGATATAAAAAAAACATTAATCAAAGCTGTTGTGTATCCTACAGCTGCACAATGAGAGATTTTCAGACCTGAACACCTATAAATGTAGATTTCACTCAGGAAACATGATACACCTAATAATTGCTTGTATATTATGTTATGAAAGGGTTATGTATAGGTTATACTCACGTTGAAATGATCTTCACAGCAGTAAATATGAGCCTTGGACATGGGAAACTCGCGTCGAGCTGCGACCCACCAGCCTTTTCTTATAGATGGATTACTTGGCACAGATACAAATATCTTCCCTGGAATACTCTTGTCAGTATTCTTGCACATGAAGCACCAACGACTACGAGTCACGTTTCCAGCCGTTGCTAGCGACAAGAAACCTCTATAAGTACAACCAGCTACCTCGAACTCTTGGAGAAACACAATGTTTTTGTTGTTGGCGGGCTCCGTACCTACACTCACACGTCACGACCAATCAGCATCCGTTTCTAAGTCACGTGATTTTTCTTCGACTTTAATCCATATTTTATACCACTTTTACTCATTCATACGAAGAAAAACTATTGCCATAGCAAAATTCAGGGCCTATGTTATCCTTAGAACCAATATTTGAAATAAAAATGTTGACCGAAAACATGTCCATTATATGGTGTTATGTGGTTGTCCGTTTTCTCTTAAGGTCATCACGCCTAACGTTTTCTTTATTGGATATGACGCCTTCAGAGGGCGGCATGGTCAGGGCGGCTCAGCACTGCGGGAGGAAGGCATACAACCAAGCCAGGGTTCCTGAGGCAGCATTTCCTTCGTGGTGCCGGGAAAGGCAAGGCAAGAGTGCGGCACAATGTGAACCTCCACAATGGTGCTTCAAATGACCTGACAAACTGGAAATCTTCAAACAAATATTTTTCACCTGCCTTTGAAAATGTCTCCGTGCTGTCGTGCGAGGAGCAGACGAGGCAGGGAACACATGTAATTAGCTCGGTTATTGTCGCCACCGTTATGAAAACATGGCAACAGCCCGGGTAATGGCCATGCGCCCCTCGCTAAGCACCCTCTGTGTCTCCCTGGTCGCCTTCACCCGAGACCTGTGTGCTCCTCGCGCCGCTACGAGGCCTGTCACATAACAAGCAAGACTCCTGCTGCTGCTCCTGCTGATGCTGCATGTCCTAACATGAAGAGTGTTATATATATATATATATATATATATATATATATATATATATATATATATATATATATATATATATATATATATATATATATATATATATATATATATATATATATATATATATATATATATATATATATATATATATATATATATATATATATATATATATATATATATATATATATATATATATATATATATATAATCACCTATTTCATACTTTTTACATTTAGGTTACCATATTTGAATGGTCTGTATTAAAACCTAAAACGTCTTAATCAGTCATTAAACACCAGAACAATGAAGAATCAAATGCTCTGCAAGCGAAATGAACATTATATTGAATGTATTTTAAAATATTATATAGATAATGACTTTTCATTAAATTAAATTTACATATATTCAAAAGTATAATTTGCACGTCCTGCAATGTGATGCACGGCGGCATTGACATTTGAAGAGTGTCAGGCGGAAAGTTTCCCTTGCTTCAATCAAACAATGTTTTCCTCTCTCCCTCTCTGTTGCTGTAAACACAACCTATGAGCGACTCAATGCTAGAGGCATTTACCAATTCCCATCATACAGTATGTTTTTTTTTTTTTTTCTTATTTACAGAAAAGCCTGTGAGGCAGCAAAGAATATGGATAATAATGGCACGATATACGTGTGTTTTGGCAAGGTGCCTTTGACGGAGGAGATAGATAAGAAAGTTCCAGCTTAGGATAGGTCATCGTTATACGACAGGAAATATAGTTGCGATTAGAGGCTACAAATCTAATTGGAGACAAGTAGTAAATGAGACAATATGAAATCACCATTTTTTTTTCAATAAGTATCAGCGTTTTGAATTATGGAATCACAAGGGATATCAGTGAATTTGCAGACACAATAAAAGATCGGTATATTGAGGGAGATTCGACGCAACTGCCTTGCAGACTGAGACGATGAACAAATGGGCGGATTGATGGCAAGCGTAATCTAATATTTGGTAATGCATATTACTTAGCGATGACAGGAAGCCCATATGATAGTAGCTAGTGAAAAACGACGTTCTGATACGAGGACGAAAAACTTACCTTTGATCCCTGTCAGAGATTGCAATAACCCGAAAAAATTAAGTAACCATGAACAATTCTATTCAGATTATATTTCGCGCTAGTCAGAATTATCCATATTGTGTTGCAGTTCTGGTATCCATACTACAGAAAAAGCATAGATCTATTAGAATCAGTATATGACAGAGTCAATACAAATTTATTAGGAATGGCACATACTTATGAGAGAAGATAAAAAATGAATTTATATTTTATATTTGGTAGAGGAGCAAATATTATATTTGTATATGTATATATATATATATATATATATATATATATATATATATATATATATATATATATATATATATATATATATATATATATATATATATATATATATATATATATATATATATATATATATATATATATATATATATATATATATATATATATATATATATATATATATATATGTGTGTGTGTGTGTGTGTGTGTGTGTGTGTGTGTGTGTGTGTGTGTGTGTGTGTGTGTGTGTGTGTGTGTGTGTGTGTGTGTGTGTGTGTGTGTCTATGCTACATCTTGTTAAGATAAGCTTTATCACACACCTAAGATTCTAACAGCTATCAATAATTCACACAAAAGACAAACTCTCCAAACATGAACAATAATACTTGAATTACCATCGCCTAAGTACAGAGAGCAAGTGTGGCGGAGGTCATTAACACCTGCAATGGTCATGTAGCGAATGACTCCCTCGTTGTGCCAAAAGTCTTTCAAAACTTAATTTTCTTTTCAGATGCAAGGAAGCCATGTGGGCAGCACGGTGCGGTGAACAGCAGAGAAGTGGCGTCCGTCCCACCTTGCATGATGCTGAGCCAATGTGCCACCTGATGTACTGAGGCATTGCCAGGCATACCAGCACAAAGAGGGAGCTCATCGACACGTGTCTTACCTAACAGTACCACGCAGCTCCAGTAACGAGACAAAATAGCATCCACGTAACCACTGACGGGACACCGGCCTGATGAGAGGAAACGCGCACACTCACCATCCCAGTCCATCCACAATGCCAAGGAACAATCACTAGGAACTCAGAGACTCGAACATAATGGTTGAAGTCGTCATTTCCTAACCTAAGTGTCGACGTTTACCCCAACACGTCCCTCATCAAAACAACACCACGTCTCGCCTGATTTCGAGTCTAAAGTATAATGTTACACGTGACGAAATGACAAGTGAACGAGACACGGAAAATGAGTGGGGGTTATTAAGCAGGAGCCAGGTGTGAAGTGTGGCCAAAGAGCCTCGTCAGGTACTGCCATGCCCCTGTGAGCCGTCACCAGGAACTGCGAGGCCACCAAGACGTGCACTACAGTAAGGGCCTGCAGCAGAAGTGTCACCATGAGGATCGCCCTTGTTCTCGTCCTGTCCTCGCTCCTCAATAGTAAGTAGCGGTTTAGTGAGATGAATGTTTCCTTTATGTGTGAAGTTTTCTCAGATTATTGACAGAATTGACTGATTAATTAGTTTATTTCTATTATTAAGTTGATGAATTCATTGATGTAAAGATGTGTGTGTGTGTGTGTGTGTGTGTGTGTGTGTGTGTGTGTGTGTGTGTGTGTGTGTGTGTGTGTGTGTGTGTGTGTGTGTGTGTGTGTGTCCCTAACTTTGCTGCTCTCTCTCTCTCTCTCTCTCTCTCTCTCTCTCTCTCTCTCTCTCTCTCTCTCTCTCTCTCTCTCTCTCTCTCTCTCTCTCTCTCTCTCTCTCTCTCTCTCTCTCTCTCTCTATCTATCTCTCTATCTCTCTCTCTCTCTCTCTCTCTCTCTCTCTCTCTCTCTCTCTCTCTCTCTCTCTCTCTCTCTCTCTCTCTCTCTCTCTCTCTCTGTGTGTGTGTGTGTGTGTGTGTGTGTGTGTGTGTGTGTGTGTGTGTGTGTGTGTGTGTGTGTGTGTGTGTGTGTCAGTCTGCCTGCAAGCAATCGCCTAAGTGAAGGGGCACGATACATTAAGCGCTTTCCAAACAACCTATGACACAGAAGTTATGTAATACAGACTCCGCCATCGACAATAACACAGGAAACTTTACCTGCCGCTGCTCGGAGTTCATCATCGAGACACAAGTGGAGCAAGTAAGCTCATCAACCCTGAAGACTTTTTTTCCGGCCATTAATACCTGGGCGAACATTATCCGTGATTGGCTCAACATTCATATCCGATTAACTAGAGTAATCGCTTGAGATTGGACAACATAATAATCTAATTTAAGGTTCTGAATTTCGTGAGGCAGAAAGGGACATGGCGATTGTCGTGGCCAGCAGACAGACCGACGTCAAACTTGCAGGAAAAAAGGATTAAAAAAAGGGGTACGAAGAGCGGGAAACAAAATGCAAAATTTTCGCGTACGTTTAGCATACAAAGAAATTGAAGGGTAACACTGCAAAGAGAAGCACTGAAAGAAACAAAACAGGGACGCGAACAACAAACCTACGATGAGTAAAAATTCGTTTCCTGCTCTCGCAAACTGTGACCAAGAGGAAGAGAAAACACGCCCGCGACAATGACGGGGCGAGCCAGATATATGGGACACAATGGCCACACATAATTGCCGTTACGGGATACAATATTCCACCACAAAGTGTTCGCGACCGATTACAAAGCACTCGGGTGGCAGGGCCGCAGCAGCGGGGGCGGGACGCGCGAAGTGCTGAGTTTGCAAAGTCACGTTCCACACCTACAAATGACGAAAGAGGGGCTCACCGGGGCAGTGTTTCCGAGCTTCATTAATTCCAACGTGCCTTTGCCAGCTCCCACTCCCCTCGTGGCCTTCCCTCCCGCCCTTCCGATCAGCAGTGACCCTCGCCTCCACAAAGTCTCTTATTGAACTCTGGTTTCAATTGCTATAGCCTTCTACCACCACCACTGCCATCACCACCACAGCATCTGCCTGCCTCCACCACCATCACCATCACCGCCACTCCTCCCTTCCTGCAGTAATTTTCACTCTTCCGATATTCTCGGCTGCATTTCAAGATTATCTCTTTAAGCTTGGCGGCGCAGTTATTGACCACCCCTCTAAGCTACAATACTTGATGCCCCCAGACATTATTCGGAGCTTTCTTTGTGGCGGAAAATGGATGGAGGTTCAATGGATTCTGCGAGCGTGGGCGACCGACTCTCGGCAGACGCGGCGGGAAAGAGCCGCCAAACCGCCTTGCCTGGCTCGCGGTGCCCGCACGGATGTGGCCAATGAAACCAGTCTCTGAAGTAATAGTTTTAACTTCCCTGCACTAAAGATAGCACGTGAGTGTGATGGTCTGACATTCGGTGTTGCTTCTTGCACGTCATTTATCACCTGTGCTGCGTTACATGACGGAAGGTGGACTATATCAATCATTCGTCTCACTTATCCGTATCATATTAGCGACGTCTACACCGTCACAAGGCATGGACTGAAACACAGTACACTATTCCTAACTAATTACTATGATTAGCTACTTGTTACGTGGTTAGTACGTTGTAGGCATAATAATGAAGTGTAACTGAGGTAGATATATTGCAGGTATTACCAATGCGAGTGCTGTTTGCATTTTTCCTGCTTCCTTTTATAAGAAACTGCTTTTTCTTCTAACTAAAGAGTCAATTAAGAGTGATGTGTTGGTGATGGCGGATGCGCAGTGTCATGCTGTGGTTGTGTCAGCTTAGGTCAGATCATGTTGGCTTAGCTTTGCTTTGTATGTAGTTCAACAATAAGTGAAGAGTCGAGGCAGAGGGGAAGGGGAGGGTAACTGAACCTGTAACCCAATGTTAGGCAGATTATCGCTTACGTTTAAGAGACAATATTGTTCAATGCCAACGTAGATGGAATTAAAAGGTTCTGGTCATAAAACTGTAAAAGTGGCCGGGTAGAGTTACAGTGTAGGATTACCATTATTAGTCGCAGCGGTCACCTATATTTCAGGGCATTTTGTAGATTAATCCATGTGTTTGATGCATAATAAGCTGTCGCACTGATGAAACTTTCCAGTGTATTGATTTTAAGAGACCATTTCTAACCGAAGGTATATATGTTAATAAGAGTTTAACGCACAATAAGTTGTTATAATCTATGGATGTCGCTTTTAAAACTGCTATTTAAAGTTTATAGTACTTTTAAAAATGAATATATGAGGGACAGTACACTTAATTGTTACATTCAGTGTATATCGATTTTGAGACAAGCTTATTAAAGTGATGGCACGTTAACTATTCATGAATGTTTGATGCATGAATAAGTTATCATAATCACCGGGTACCGATTTGAGACAGAAACTTGTATTCCGGGTTACTTTTTTATTTGAATGTTTCATGGCTAAAAAGTTGCCATATTGATGAAGCACAAATTATCATATGCACAGGATACCGATTTCAACACGACTATTATGAATTGAAGACTCCTATCGAAGAAACAAAAAATCGCCAAACTTTTTTAAATGTTTGTTTTATGTTAGTTTTCGACGCACCGTCACACGTGCAGGGGACACCTGGCGTAGTGGCGGGAGGAGGAGAGTAGGTAGGTCGCGTGCGTGGCTCACATGTTCCTGTCAATATAAGATTGCGACATGTATGAGGACCAGCTGCCTTTTGTTCACCACTCCAGTGATCAACACCAAAACAAATACTGGTTAGATGCTGCCGCTCTGTGTTCCATGATGCAGTGTGCGATGTCATCAACATTTCATTGGATATTGATATAGAGAGGAGTGAGTGAGTGGATATCGATGGCTCGCTGGATACATACATACACACTCGCGCAGAAAGATGTAAACAGACAGGTTAATAGATAGATGAGGAGGTAAAGACACGCGTAGATGAAAAGATAAACAAATACGAGAAAATATATATTAGTAAATGCGGTTGAATATGTAAAGCTTATTGACATTGCAATGAACGGACACGCAAACAGAGGAAGTAAATACATGATATGAAAATAGTTATATACATACATGCGTACAAAATGGATCAAAGTGCACTTTAAACAAAAAAGAAAAAAAACTCTAATCACCCAACTTTCCTGAACGTTCCCTGGTAATACACAGGTTCGCACCCCCAACCTCTATAACCACTTTCCCTTCCGCATACTTTTCCAACCCCCCACTTTCTCTCCTCCCTCCCCCGCCCCTCCCATCCACTACTACTCTCCTCTCCCCCAGGGCCCCAACACGATCATACTGCCCGTTCCTCTACACCACCCTTACGCTCCCAAAACCCCTTCACTTCCCCCCTTTCCTCCATCCCCTACCCACCCCTACTCCCCCTCTATATCCCCTTTCCCCTCACCATATCTCTCCGATCACTTCCCTTCCACCATGCCACTACCCTACCTTTCCCGCTCCCCCCAAAGTAACATCAGGTCTCAAGTGACTCCACTAGCCTACCCTCTGTTGCTGGCCCACGAGCACCAAACATTGTCCATAAGTAACTCACCGCGGCCACTGCAGGTTGTCCCGGCCCACAGGCAGCGTCAGCAGCTGTTGTTCCCCTGGTAGAGTGATGTAGGATAGCCGTGTTCGCGAAGGGAGCGGCTCCATGCTTTGAATACTAGCAGGAAACGTGGCGCCGCATGTCACAAGCTTTTGTACGGTTAGGCGGCGCTTGCTTGTCGACCTTTGAAGTTTTTGTCGAAATACCACTGCATGGGCTTTCTATCTCTCTCTCTCTCTCTCTCTCTCTCTCTCTCTCTCTCTCTCTCTCTCTCTCTCTCTCTCTCTCTCTCTGAAGTCGGTTTCGTCCCTTTGCGCCACTCAACACAAGTATCACTACCCACACTTAATTTGCCCCACCAGTCACCACTCGTATTACAGCACGAGACACACACACACACAGCTCCCATTGCCCGGGGGTTCCTCAATGACGGTTAAGTGTCTACCCGCATGGCTCATCAACAGTGGTCTTCACAACGCCACACAATCCGTCCCTTCACTTCACAATACGCACTGGACACGCGTTGCGTTGGTGATAGTTAAGATGGGTGAACTGGACACGCACTTCTGGCGCTGCTCGTATTAAAGAAACCAGCACCACGAACAGTCACCCGCCAGTCTCATCACTGCACAATGAGCGGGTGGTGTAACCTTACGATGACAATGCAGGCAGGCAGACCCATCCAGCCAATGGGAAAGCAGGAAGGCTTACGTCACTGGCCAACTACTTGTCTCACTGTCTCTATCCTCAGAAGCTTCACAGTTTTACGTCTCTCGTTTTATAGAAATCCTAATTTTTTATCTATAGAAGTATTTATTTTCTAGTAAATTCGAATATAGAGGAAAAATAATACATATCCTTGTATTTTGGTATCGAGTCGGTAAGATTTAGAATTATCGTTTAGTTGGTAAAATTGTCAAGGGAGTCATGGAGGTAAGGGAGAAATAAGCTATTTTTATGGGACTCAGCCTTACACTTATTTTCAGCGTTATCATCGCGCCACGTGAGGCTAATTGAGGCCAGTGGTGTTACCTGTGTTCTGCATTGCATTACTGAACTCGTCCTCTCCAAATTAGTCAGATGGGGATGTGAAATAAAAATAAATTGATAGATTATCGGAGAAATGTTATGGTTACCTCTCTCTCTCTCTCTCTCTCTCTCTCTCTCTCTCTCTCTCTCTCTCTCTCTAACGGCCCCGCTGTAAGGTTTCAGAACACAAGTACGAGTATTATCCTTTCAATTATATTTGGACGTAGTATACATTTTCCGCCACATTCATTTATCCATAATTGCCTCCGTAATTTCCACCTCTCCATTTTTTTCATTTTTTCGTTAACCTTGCATATTGTTTCCGTAACTTGTGTAACTTTCCTTCCTCGGTGTTTACGCGTCATGTTTATACCGCTCTTATTTCACCACTGCTACTATTTTCACATTCGTTTTTGCATATTCAAGAGTTATTCATTGATTTTATTCTCTCTTGTTTTTATTTCTTTTCATTCTTTTTGTATTCATCCTGTGCACTCTCTCTCTCTCTCTCTCTCTCTCTCTCTCTCTCTCTCTCTCTCTCTCTCTCTCTCTCTCTCTCTCTCTCTCTCTCTCTCTCTCTCTCTCTCTCTCTCTCTCTCTCTCTCTCTCTCTCTCTCTCTCTCTCTCTCTCTCTCTCTCTCATTCTTCCCCGAGTCATTATTTACATGAGTAAACGCCAATAACTTAGGCTCGCTAACAAAATGATTGGATCGGTGCTACAATTATTTTTGATAGCGACTGAGGGAGGGAGTTGTCGCTTGATGAAAACTACACCAATAAAGTGTGACATAGTAACTGGGTCATCAGAGAACGAGGCCCCAGCGTTGTCCAGCAGCGATCACCACTTCCGACACTCCCAATTCAAAGCGTCATCAGAATTTGTGTTTCATATTGCATCAGTCTGTAAATATAGATGACTAATTTCAAAGGACATTAACCATCTCACTGCTGTGGTCGTTCTTTGTAAACAGTGAGGACACAGTGAAAAAATAAATAAATAAATTGTTGGGATGGCTGTATGAAATAGTATCGGTGGTAAATTGTCTTTTTTAAGCTGTTGAATTATTTTATGAGATTTGTACTAAATTGCTTGAAAAAAAAAGTTATATGGCTATAGAAATATTATCTAGTACTGGATATATTAATAGGTTTTAGATTCACTTTTGTTTATAAGCAGTGTGTCATTATCTTCACATCACAAAGAGTTAGAAATTGCTGTATTGATTTACAAAGTGTATGAAAAATAAATAGATAGTTATGGAAGTATTGTGATCTGGCAGCGGAAGAGTTAACAGTTATTCATTTTCGTGTATGAGGTGTGATCTTTTTAGCATCTTTCACATCCCAAGCAAAAAATTACAGACTTATACAAAAATTGAAAAAAATATATATATATATATATATATATATATATATATATATATATATATATATATATATATATATATATATATATATATATATATATATATATATATATACGTGGTTATATGAAAATGATCTAGTAGTGAAAAGAATATTTGAGTCTCTAACCAGCACCAATTTTATCACGAAGAACCTTATACCTATTTAGAGTTAATACATTACTATACTAATCAAAATTATATGCTTTACCTTTCTCAATTTCATAAAAAAAAAAATACTACATTTAAGAAAATATATTAAGATTTCTTAGAACTTATAGCATCTGCAATGACTTAACCAATCCAAAGTCAAAATCTCATCAAAATTTTCACTTCATTTCTCTCCAATCCTTAAATATGCGACATTTTTTTTAAACACGTTAATAATTCCGTTCCGTTCAGACTTGTAAGGAGCACTTTTAGGAATCCTCCACCAGCTGAGGGATGGGAGGAAGGCCGTGTAGGGCGGTGGTTTTTCTCCCCTATGCTCACAATGGAGAAGAATGAAGCAATGAAACGTGACGTGCATTAAACCTTTTTATCTCCTGCGGTGTCTTTCACTAATTCCACACACTGGCTTTCAAGTGGATCAGGACCGTCTGCCCTTCCCGCATTAGGTTTATCAGTTGCCCTCGCGAACTCACTCACTCTCTTTCTCTCCCTTTGTCCCTCCCTCTTCTTCCTCCTCTCAGCTCTTTTACTTTCCTGACACACACGCCCCTGATTAATTCCCTCTAATCCTGCAGTCATCGCCGCCGACACAATGCAATTTCCCTTCCATAAACCTGAAAATTATCTATCGATCCGCCCCGTTGTTGCTGCAGCTTCTTCTTGCTCGAGACTCTTTCTTGTTCCTTCATGTACTCGCATTCACCCAAAATTGGTGTCTAACTTTTCATAATTCCGTCTTTTGTTAGTAGCTTTTATAGAGTTCTCTCTCTCTCTCTCTCTCTCTCTCTCTCTCTCTCTCTCTCTCTCTCTCTCTCTCTCTCTCTCTCTCTCTCATCACCAGTACAATATTAGGCAGGAAGAGACAGGCTCAGTACACATCAAAGATGAGCTCAAACGGGAGTAAGAGGAAAAGCTTGTGTGCAGGAAGTGAGAATTCACAAGATGAGACATTAAAACACCTCCATTACCTGCCCTCTATGAATTCTGTATGGGAGAGGTGAAACAGAGAGGAGAAGGGTTGTAATAAATGATAAACGGAGAATACTCGTTTGCTGCCAAGGTAAGAGCCAAGCGAGACTGTTGGCTGAGAGATTATAAAGACTGCACTCAAAAGATCGTATTCATTATCCTTCAGTCTTACCTCGATTATTGTAACAGGGTGTAATGAAGGTTGTTGAGATTTTCCTAGTGATATCTCTTAGCAGGACCCCAGTACTACCAATAAAAGAAGCACTGCTCAGCCTAGCTAATCATCTGTATGGCCTTTCAAAATAGTAGTTATGAAAGCCCTAAGCGTCACGGAATATCAGTTTGGTTTCCTAAAAGAAAATCTTTGGTGAATATCTTAAATTAAAAGTTTCGGAAAACTCAAAGTTACATAAAGACGAGATAAGAGCAAGGCAGGAATTGATGGATCAAAAATTTCCTTATTCCTAAAAAAAATCAACTTTAAACATTTCTAGAACTCTAAGTTAATTACGCAATATTTTCGTAACAGGAAGTCTACGAGAGTCTAATTTTCATATTTTATATTTACGGTATATTAATTTTAAGCAGTAAAAACAAGAAAGACTAGGCTGAAATAAAGATGAATATATATATATATATATATATATATATATATATATATATATATATATATATATATATATATATATATATATATATATATACACTGAAAGTTTAAAAGATGAGCTGCTTCTATTATAGAGGCTAAGTTAATCAGACAGGTCTGTGGTTTCCTTCGGATGGGCTGAAATAAAACAGTAGCCTAAATAGATTAAAAAAGATTAATAGAGATTATGTAAGTCTTTCTTCTACAGCAAGATTATACATAATGAAATTATAAAGATCATGAAAATAAAGATATAATTAATATAAATGACGATGATAGTGACAATGAAGATAAAGAAGATATGACTTCTTCTTCACCCAATCTTTCTTCTCCCTGACGTGGATGATTAAAATGGCGTCCGAAGCACAGCCTCAGAGCGCACTGCATTAAAGGGCCCTGGTTCTGCTATGCTGCTATGAATCATTACCGTGGTGGCGTCACATCAGGTGGAAAGATCCCTTATTTGTACTGATTTACCCTCGCCTTATCTATGCTTCCGAGGTTGGCAAGGGGAACAAATCCAGTGGGAACCAACAACACTGAATCACTGAATACAAGGAGGACGAGGAGGAGGAGGAGGAGCAGGAGGAGCAAGGGAAAGGATGATAATGAGGAGACGATGGGGAAGAGACGGTAATGCATTCTCCAGTAAATATTGGCCTTTCTTGCCTCATAGTACGACCAAGTAGTGTGTGTGTGTGTGTGTGTGTGTGTGTGTGTGTGTGTGTGTGTGTGTGTGTGTGTGTGTGTGTGTGTGTGTGTGTGTGTGTGTGTGTGTGTGTGTGTGTGTGTGTGTGTGTGTGTGTGTGTGTGTGTGTGTGTGTGTGTGTGTGTGAGTGAGTGTGTGTTGGGAGCTGATAATAACAACTGGTGTCTTTGTTTTCGTGTTTCCTATGTCTGGGCATAACTGCATGCACCGTCATTATTACCAGAGGACAGTGACCAAAGTAACATTACCATAGTAACGAGTGTCCGAGTGTTTCTTGCAGATTTATATATATATATATATATATATATATATATATATATATATATATATATATATATATATATATATATATATATATATATATATATATATATATATATATATATATATATATATATATATATATATATATATATATATATATATATATATATATATATATATATATATATATATATATATATATATATATATATACACAGATAATTGAGGAGGCCGCTTGGGTCAGTGCGTAAAACTTAATTAAGATGCTGCTAAAAGAAGGAGAAAAACAGTTACACAAAATGCAATTAGTGAAATAATCTCTAGGCGGCGGAAAGAGCCATTAGGAGGACATTAAGAAGAAAAGGTAAGCTGTGGCAAGAAGCCGGGAGCAGCAATAAAGACTGGAGCCAGGCAATGGTAACCACCGGGAAAACAATGCAATCTGGAGGAGACCATCCATCACCCGATGATTTACGGCGGCGGCGCGCGGCGGTCCGGCCAAGAGCAGCCCGCCGGCGAGGGAATATTGGGGCTGAGATACGAGAAATGGCTCCCCGCTGCCTGCGTCCGTGGGAGGCCCGCCGCGCCGCCTCCTGCACCGGACCCACGACAGCGACCAAAATGTTATTGTCACAGTTTTGTTCTTAGGCAAACCAAGTATACGGAGTTGTGCATCTCACTTTATTCATTGTTATTAATTGATGTTGTTGCTGTTTTCTCTCATTTCTTTTCTTATCTACGTGTCTGTAGGAAATTAATTAATTCGGCTTGGGAACACTCAACAACACCAGCAGCAGCAGCAACAACAACAACAACAATAACGACAACGACAACGACAACGACAACGACAACAGCAACAACAGGGCGGGCGTCAGCAACAATATTCCCGCCTTACGCCACGCCATGCAGGCCAGTACACGCACTTAAGGCTGCAGTGTTTAAAGATGCAGCCTCTGTATACATCACAATGGACTTGCGAGCACTTAACATGGTTGCGGAATACCTTGAAAGCTGCGAGTAAGAAACTTTTCCTTTATCTTAAAAGAGCGCAATTAAAGAGATAATTAAAACCCTCAGGACGTAATCACCATCCTCAGGAAACTAATCCAAACTCGTAATAATGCTAAAGCCTAAAATATCGCTTCTTAAGGCATAATTTCTGCAAAGTTTGTGGCGGCGCGAGGACCTCCGGCTGCCCCCTCCCCGTGGCCGGCAGTGCTCTGACCGGGGCGGCAGGTACAGACTGGCTGGATGTGTCTCTGTCGTTCCGGTTGACACTTACACGGATATTAATTGATAACGATCACGATATTGCCCCCGCCTGGTTGCTGCCGCCAGGGTTGGCCATGTTTTGAGGCGAATTCCCTGCACAAGGACTAAATATTGTACCTTCTGTGCTCTAGGCGGCATTCACTCCTTTCTTGCGAGGCAGGCCAGTTTCCATATCATAATCCCACTCTCTCTCACCATCCCCACCTGTTCCCACCGCTGCTGGTCTGTTGGTGGTGATGCTGCTCCTGTTGTTGCTCCTGTTTGCCCGGCCACCACGCACGCTGCAAGACCAGCAGCGGCACACAGCATTGCCTTTGTCCCCGCGAGCACAGCAGTGACGGATGCAGCGCTGGCTCTCTCATTTACTGTGATGAATTTATGCAATCACGTGAAACCCTCCAGCAGAAAAAAATGACTCATTACGATTTTTGCAAAACAACGATGAAGAGCACAACAGTGATACAACAATGATTATAGTAACAAAAACTATGATAACAATGATGATAAAATGATAATAATAATAATAATAATAGTAATAATAACAATGATGATAAATAATAATAATAATAATAATAATAATAATAATAATAATAATAATAATAATAATAATGATAATAATAATAATAATAATAATAGTAATAGTAATAATAACAATAACAATATAAAATAATAGCGTGAACTACAGCTTCAAAGAATAAATCCCCGCGGTGGTGTTCGCTGCAGGTGGCGCACACGTTCAATTTATGCATGGAAAGTACAACAAAGTGAACAAAGTGAAACACCTCTGACCTTTTAACGTGAGATCCCCCGTCAGCAGGCAAAAGACAAAGCGGCTCCCATCGCTGCGGCCACAGACTCACTCCACACGTGCACTGTTCACTGCCCGGCCCGTATGCTTAAACACTTTCTCCCGTCATCAGGTCTATTTGCAAAGCCCAAAAAGATGACAAATCGGGTTTCCTGTGATAATCATACACAATCCTTGTTAAACTATCACTAAAATCGTGAAAATATTACTGGAATTGTTGAAACTATCCGAGATAAAATAAGATGGTTGAAGCACTAAACCCCTACAGTATCATGACGCGTTTCTATATTCATTCTGATTACTATTACAGAGCTTCACAAACTCATGTAGGGGATTAAAATAGTGAAGACTTTGGCCATTAATCTTCTGACCTCCATACACCCTTCCCAGTGTCAATATAATGGTCTTATCGTACACAAATCTCAAAGTAAAAATGTGTCCCAGAATTTAACGGTTTAACCCCTTGTGTACCAGGACGCTTTTCCATATTCATTCTGTTTACTATTTGGTGATTTTATAGGGTTTCAGAAATTTATGTGGGGACTAAAGTAGTGAAGACTGTAGCTAGTAATCTTCTGACCTCCATACACCCTTCCCAGTGTTAATAAAATGGTCTAATTGTATACACAAATCTCAAGATAATGTATCCCAGAATTTATGCGTTTAACCTCTTGAGTGCCATGAAGGGTTTCCATATTCATTCTGGTTACTATTAGGTGATTTTATACAGCTTCAGAAACTTCATGTAGCGGATTAAAGTAGTGAAGACTTTAGCCTGTAATTTTCTGACCTCCATAGAGTCTTCCTAATGTAAATAAAATTGTCTAATCCTACCTAAAACTCGTGGTAAAAATGTGTCCCAGTATTGCAGTGTTTAATGATATGGCTCTCTCTTTCTCATCCCGCAGGGATGGCCGTGGCAGTGACCATCGTGAGACTCAGCGTGCCCCGCGCTGTGGAGGCCAACACGACCGCTGTGGTGCTCGACTGTGACTTCCAGGTGCACGAGTGGGAGCGACCCGGCCTCGTTCTTAAGTGGTAGGTGTTGTGAGGGTTGTTAGGGGTTGTTAGGTGTTGGTTATCTGTTATGATGGGATTGTTTGGTGTTGCTTATCTCCTGTTCAGACTCTCTTCAAGTGTTAAGCGTGTTTAGGTGTTATGAAGTTTTATTGTGGTCTAGTGTAGGTGTTGAGGTTTTATTCAGGTGTCATTTAGGTGTTAGGTGTCGTTTAGGTGTCGTTCATGTGTCCTCTAGATGTTCTTCATGCTTTATATAGGCGTTATTCAGGTGTTATGCTGGTTGATATTATTTGGCTGTTCTTCGGGCATCATTCAGGATCATTATGTGCATTAACTGGTTGTTATTTACGTGTTATCCAGGTGTTATTTGGGTGTTGGTGTTGCTAAAGATATACTTAGATACAATGACTTAAATAGACACTCAGACCATGACGAACCTTGCATTGCTCAAGAGATGACCTGAGCTAGGAAAGTGATAGCTAGTAATTAGGTTAGGTTTTCTCCAGGTGTTACTCAAGTATTTTTCAGGTACTCTTAACTGCTTTAGTACTGGAACTCATTTTTACCTAAAGTTTTAGGTATGGTTAGACGATTTTATTGACATTAGGAAGATTCTATGGAGGCCAGAAGATTAATGGCCACAATCTTCACTATTTTAATCCTTCCTTGAGTTTCTAAAGCTGTATAAAATCACCAAATAGTAACCAAAATGAATAGGAAAACGCATCATGGTACTCAAGGGGTTAAGATCACTCACCAAGTGATTATTAAATCAAAAAATATATATACCTAACATCATTGGGCTACTTTTTTTCTTATCACAGTTGTTGTTGCCCTTGGTCGTTTTTCCCTTGTATCATTCAGTATTATCAGGGTTACTAGTCCCCCTAAGCCGAGTTACTCCCTCCCTTGTGTTATTCAGTGTTACCAGGGTTACGAGTCCCGCTCCCGAAGCCAAGTCACTTCCGCCCCTGCTGGTGAATCACTCGCGGCCAACAAAAGCGAGTATCTGGCGTGATTATAATGTGCTCGTCAGTCAGATGAAACACAACACTGTTTATTTAATGACGCTCCTTTTTTTTTTTTTGTTATAGTTGTTTTGAGTGAAGCGAAGTGAAGTGACGTGAAAAGAGAATTCATGGAACAGGCCAAGGTTATCCTTTGCTTTGGACACACTGACTCAGTCTCACCCTTCCCCTCTCCCCTTCCTCTCCACTCCCTGATTCTCCATCACCCGTCCTCCCGTAGTCCCTCGCCCCTCCCCATCGTCCCTCTCTCGTAACTACTGTTCCCTCATTTCGAATAAGCCAATGTTCTGTTTTGTCAAATCATTTTCCCAATTATCCCTGATCATAGAGTCATTTATCTTTGACCCATTTCCGTAACGGCAGCGGCAATGCATAATTTTACATACCGATTTTGCATGTATAATTAATCTATCACAAAATCAATGGTCCATTCTGCGTGGGTGAATGGATCTTAATGGCTTGCACGGGACTGATACCAGAGGTTAGTGCCGCTCGCGTGGAGATGAAAGGCAGTGCTGACCCGGTGCGGCGCCGCCTGCTGCCCGGCGCCAAGGATACGAATGCTGGTAGTGCTGATGCTGGTGCAGCGCGGCATGTGCGGCAATGAAGCTGTCGCTCGGCTCACGCACTGATTGCCACCGGTTGTGTAATGTGATGTTTCCTGAAGTATTGCATCTCTTAACGTGAAGTGCTATAACAACCCTTCCGGTGTTCACATCACAGGAGTACTCTGCTTCATCTAGATTACAGTATTGCTCAAAACAAGATATGAATTACGATTGCATCTTATGGTGTTACTTACGTTTTTATTTCGTCATTTTAAAAGGTATTAAAGGTTCTGTTTATCATCATTATTGATGCATTGACCTGGTGAAGAGAATCGTTACATGTTTCTGCCTTCCTCACTCGGCGCCTTATCACCCGCAGGTACATGAACAAGGTGCATCTGGTATACCAGTGGATACCCCCGCGGGCGCCCCAGGCCTTGGGTGTGATGGCTGGCCGCATCGACACCACCTTCACCGTCTCGAGGGACCCCTGGGCAGCCTACCGAGCACTCTACATTCCCCGCCCACACCCAATGCTGTCAGGCCAGTACTCCTGCACCGTCAGCACCTTCGAGGACGAGGACACGGAGTCAGCACATTTCCTTGTCTGGAGTGAGTCAGTTGTTGAGTCCTCAGCTCCTTGAAATTAGAGTATCTATATTCCATTATCCATTATGTAGATTTGGCATCCCTCCCTGAGTGACAAGTATACACATTTCCCTTGACAGCATCTTTGGAGACAACCAAGTAGTAGCTTACCACAACCTGAGTTGCCTGATTCTCTGGAAAGGATTAAGAATAAAAGCAAGATATTCCACTTAATTGTATATTCTCATATGCTCAAGAATTATTCAGCTTAAAGGAAAAACTAGTAAAAGACCTGTTTTTCATTGCAGAGGCTCCTCGGAGGGTGGAGCTAAAGTACTGGCGTCCCTCGGAACACCTCGTTAACATCACCTGCCACACGTCCGGGGCGGCACCAAGACCCAAGTTTACTTTGTTTACTCATGACCTCAACGGAACCAAGTAAGGCGGGAGCTGGAGGTGCCTTTGATGGCTTGGTGAAATAATGAAAACGGTGGAGAGACCATGTCGCAAACAAGTCATGAGGCATAACTGACACCAGTGTACGAGTATTACAGACACATCACTCTTCCCCTCAGCTCAGCCAGACTCTGCCTCTCTCCAGCAAACAGGACGTGGGCGTTCGGGGGCAAGAAGGGATGAGCGTGGACGGCTTGTGGCAGGCGGGGGCGTGGGGACTCATTGCGTGGGCTGAGACGCCGGCAGAGACGGTGGTGGGGTGTACGCTGACCCTGCCTGGCACCAAGCAGACCCACACCACCACGAGGGCTTATTACCCAGGTGGGTGCCCACTGGGGGTGCTAGCAGGCCTTACCAGGCATAAGCTGTACACACACACAGACACACACACACACACACACACACACACACACACACACACACACACACACACACACACACACACACACACACCTCACCATCACCACCACCACCACCACCACCATCACTACCACTACCACTATCATCACCACCGACATTTCATTCGAGGCAATACTCAGACACTTCTTTCCATGATGTAAAAAGCTGTATTTAGGACAATATCAGCAGAATTAGCAGGTCGCACTGTTTGCTTGTAATTAATCTGCTTGTTGACACTGCAAGCTCATCAGGTGCATCTCTGCTTTGATGCGACACACCAAGTCTACTCTTGTTTCTTTCTGTGATGCACCTCAGCCTGAAATACTTCCCTGTAGTCAAGTGTCCGAGGATGTGTATCAATTTTATTCGTCAGATAAAGAAGTGTAGCCAGAGCATTGCATCCCTCCGAAAACATTTTAATCCCAATACAAGAAAAGTTCCAGCCAAAGGAAACAAGAAGGAACAAAGAAGACTTACTGAAAGAGAGAGAGAAAAAAAGGGGAAGTTCAGTAGGAAAAAGATCCACTACGAAGGAGAGACCCACTAACTGTAATAACATGTCACTCAGGCCTATAGTATAACCTAACACAGTCAACGAGGAAGGTTGTCTTGTAAATATTCATAAACTCGTAGTGAATAGGAAGGGAAAAGATTTACTGATCACTTGGCTCTTGGCGCCTTCCCCGTGCAGCACACCAACGGTGTGTAGCAATGTCATCAGTTTTCTTTATAAGCTATGGCGCTGCAGTAAGGTTACATAGCGTCGGCTAAGGTTACGAGAGAGCGCTATCTCTCCAACCAAGAAATTATCATAAGCTACGAAGGAACTAACTCAACCTTTAGACCGCGAGTGAACCACAGAACGACCCAACCTCCGTTCAGTGGCTGGTGTGGATAAGAGAACATGGGTCACCGCAGCACCACGAGGTTAAGGCTGCGTTGTTCATTATTACATGCATCATTGTCCCTCACGCCATGTCAAGCATCATTACTGAAACACTGCAGGTGTCAGCCTTCACAGTGCTGCCCGCAGTGTTTCGCTACACAGAGGCGCTGCGCCACACTGATATCCAATAACATTACCACATCACTGTTCAGTCCCTCACTCAGAAAAGAATATGTATGGAGATCATCGCCAAAATGATGAAAATACATTGGCTAAGGATTTTTTTTTTCCTTTTTTTCGATGCTAGTGTTTACAAACCGAACCAGGCATACATTTTTTCCCTTTTTTCAGATATTGCAATACATTTTTAGCATTCCCTTCAGAGTGCTAAAGCTGCACAGCTGCTTGGCTTATACAGTTTAGCCCGATCATCCCCAAACACAAAAGTTATAGAAATGTCCACGTTTTATATTGACACATTAATCTTCAGACAATCATCCAATTAATTCCAAATAAATCTATATGAAATCCATCAAATTGTGTCAGTCTTATTTCGTTCAGGCTGGGATGTATTCTTTTAATAAAAAAAAGATCTCGGTTACACTGTATGGTGCACGATGGTAAAACATCAACCACACACACACACACACACACACACACACACACACACACACACACACACACATATGTATACACTATATGTATACACACACACACACACACACACACACACACACACACACACACACACACACACACACACAATGTATACACACACACACACACACACACACACATATTATATATATATATATATATATATATATATATATATATATATATATATATATATGTAAATTGTCTCCGAAGAGGCTGAACGCGTTGGAATACACAACACAGGAAAAGAATCACCCGTGCAGGTCGAGCGCCAGAATATGTTGAAAGTGAGTGGTTATTGAAACCCTAACGTCCCTGATGTCCCTGAATGGCGATAAAGGGAGCTGCGAGACGGCCATAGAAACACGTTGTTTACATAATGGGGTGGGCGTCGCCGCTGGAGAGGAACACCTTCCTCCTAAGCCCTGATCTTGGCAGCGCCTTCAAGAGCAGGAGAGGCGGCGCACCGGGGCTGTGACGGATGACGGCCTGTTAGGGGACTAGCGAGGCCGGGTGAGGCACGCCAGAAATGGCTGTCGTTCCCTCTTCGCAAAAAGGAACCAAAGAAAAAGTAATAAGATTCCAAGCACGTCATATTTCACATCCCAGCATCCGAGGTGGATCAAACACATTTACCTGCGACAAGATGTGGTGCTAATGAGCCGTGCCGCGCCTGTACGCACCTCACTTCCTCCCACTTCCCTGACGCACGTGAGCCTAACGGTGGGAGAGACGTGTGCAATATTACAAAGTTTTCTCTCCTTTGTTCGCTGGCGTGGAATGCTTAGTCATATTCTTACCACACATGGCATGAGAGGTAGACACGCCGCCTGAGTTGTATTATTTTTCTTCTGAGTCACAGTAATTAATTTATATGAAGAAAGAGACTCGCCTCACATTAATCAAGTGTAATATCTCTGAGGGTACAGACCGGCTGCCTTGGTGAGTTCATCTAATTGCCACCAAGATCAACATCAGAACCACCCCAGGACTGACTCGACCCCCACCAACACATCGCGCACCTCCCGCCTCCCTACCTACCACCCAACTACACCGCAGCTCTCCCATCCAACTCACGGAACCTTACAATATACAACACAAAACGTATAAATAAGTGAATAATACGTACAATAAAGAAATAAGGAAGGAAAGTAAAAAATGCAAACCAGACTGAAAATTCATAATTTTACAACAGAGAAATGTTTGTTTAAACCCGATTCTCCCTTCCAGCGGGATGGTTCTGTTCTTTAAACCTGTGAGTCATCATCACCTGCTGGGCCACACATGTCAGACGAGGCGGCTTGCGGCGTCCACTCACCATTCATTGCCTTTATTTCTCCCAGCTAATGCACAATCATTGTCGCTAATCTAATAACGTGCGCATTCTTTTTCCACGGAGTTGGTTGTTGCTTGTTCTCCTCAGTCTCGAATCCTCTTAATTGACGGCAATACATGAGTTGTCAAAACCTGAAGGAAAATCGCCGGATCGGAGGACTTATGATTGAAAGAAAACGGTAAACGTAGTGGAAGTGAGTGCGGCAAAAAAAAAAAAAAACATCGGCACTTGACTATAGGGCACACGCACGCAAGTTAGAGGAAGCCATACATCCTCTTAGCAACTTGCCTCGAGATCAGTCAATTATTTCTCTTATGAGATGTGCCGGGCTTCCATCTGACCAGCATCGCTTCTACTCGATAAGCAGGGCAGACTCTCCGGCAGAGCGGCATCTTGAAAAGACAGATTTGTGATGACATATGGTCCAGGTAGCAGGTGACACATTCAGTCTCGGCAAGCAGCTGCTGACTTGAGACAATGATTAATTTGATGTGATCTTCCTCCTACAGATGCTCCCACATCCAGGTGCCATTATTTCTCACTCCTAACGCTAGGACACGCGAAATTGAAGTAACCTTAGATTATTCTAATGAACAAAAAAAAAATTCTGACCGACAGAAGCTTTTGAGCCCGTTGAATATTTCTTTTCTATCAATAATGTCTTTAAAGTTATAATGTAAACTTGAATCAGACGAACTTTCCCAAGTTTGGTTAGTTGGTCTCGTCGTGTCTAAATCATACGATAATACAAGCAACAGCAGTATCCTTAATTGGAGAATATTCGTTATTACTAATACTAATAATGCTGTGCAGGAATTTTCGTGGGCATTAACAGTAATCATTGTTTCACCTGATACTCTTTGTCACCTCAGCTTCAATGTAAAAGGAGGAGCAACAGTGTCCCAGGGGCAGTGTTCGTGCTGCACAAAGCGCGGTAACAGCGTGTAGGTGTTCATCTACACAGTCCACTCATGTGACTTTGATACGAGGCCTACATTTTCCCAGTTCATTTTATCTTAATATGTTACTAATTGCACAGTTAATATCGTCCTTCACTGGCAGCGTGTATTGCCGCGATTGTTTTCCACGGTGGTTTTTTTTTTTTTTTTTTTTTATGGAAGGTTAGGTTATCTTGATTAAATTACTTTATTTAATTACAAACTAGGCGACTGATTACGAGAAAACAGGAGTATAATTAAAGGTTATTGCTTCTCTGCGAGAGAGAGAGAGAGAGAGAGAGAGAGAGAGAGAGAGAGAGAGAGAGAGAGAGAGAGAGAGAGAGAGAGAGAGAGAGAGAGAGAGAGAGAGAGAGAGAGAGAGAGAGAGAGAGAGAGAAATTTTCATTTCTTTTATAAAACTGCAGATGCAATTTATATTTCTGCCACCGATATATATATATATATATATATATATATATATATATATATATATATATATATATATATATATATATATATATATATATATATATATATATATATATATATATATATATATATATATATATATATATATATATATATAAACATAAAATAAAAAAGATATGCTGAAAATATTTTTAAGAATGAGTAAGTGAAGTAATCCTCGTAAAAATATCTGAAGAAATGAGAACGTGCGTAGAACGAAAGCGAAATTAATGAACCTTTTTTTCTTTCTCTTGTTTTTTTTTTTTTCAATAGAATATAGTAAGCATTGACACACTACAGAAAGAATGGATTTAAGTATAAACACACACACACACACACACACACACACATACACACACACCACTACACCGCGTAGTGTAGTGGTTAGCACGCTCGACTCACACTCGAGAGGGTCCAGGTTCGAATCCCGGAGGCGGCGAGGCAAATGGGCAAGCCTCTTAATGTGTGGCCCCTGTTCACCTAGCAGTAAATAGGTACGGGATGTAACTCGAGGGGTTGTGGCCTCGCTTTCCCGGTGTGTGGAGTCTGTTGTGGTCTCAGTCCTACCCGAAGATCGGTCTATGAGCTCTGAGCTCGCTCCGTAATAGGGAAGACTGGCTGGGTGACCAGCAGACGACCGTGGTGACCAACAGACGACCGTGGTGAATTACACACACACAGCTAACGTTGGCTACAGATTCGGTATATTATGCAGGGCAAGAACAAAAGGTAACCTCAAGCAGGAAGGCTTACATTACTCAAGAAAATTTTAAAACTGCTGCAAGAACAGCTAATGTAAACAAAATGAAAGAAAAAGAATAGAAAAAAAATGGACGAAAATAAAAGTAAAGGTGTCCTGATCGCTAACTTGAAAGGTATATTATTTTTCCCTTAAACCCATCCCTTCACTACCTGCCCGGTCCCATTTTCCCTGCGTGTGACGTGTGCCTGTCCCGTGTCGCCGCCAGACCTGCCCATCCTCACCACCACCACCACCGAGGCGGCCACCGTGAGGAGCGACGCCCCCAACCAGTGGGCCAACGGATCCCGCAACTCTCCGGGCGCCGCCACCAGCTTCTTCGGTGAGTCCCGCCCCGCCACACCCAAGCGGCGGGAGCTACACAACCCAGGTCACGGACAGTGTATACAGAATGCAGCAGGACCACTTTGTCTTCTCTTAGCCTTAGTATCAAATATTTCCATAACCTTGCATACTTTGTCAAAAAACGTAGCGTGGATGTTGATGGTGTTGTTTTCATAGATGGTTTTGCATTATTACTATAGTTTGTTATTGATGTTGTGCTAGTGTTTTCTGCTAAGTCATGATTATACACTGCGTTGGTTATGGACAAGGCACTAGGAGGTGATACATACAGTTCACACACACACACAAAAATATAGAAAGATACATGCATACTTGCCTCCAGAGTAAACGTAAAGTAAAGCTTCCCTTCCTTCCCTTGTTCCTGCGAGCTCCGTGCTAATATCATCTCATGCCATTCTCTTTTTTTTATTCCGCCAGATTTTCCCATCTTGTTCGACACAGGCAAGTGGATCGGTTGATTTATGGTGCAATATATCAGTCTGGAAATGAGAGTTTTAAGTAGATACAATACCTGCTTATGTCCCTTGTTCATGACGTGTGCAGCCCTCTGGTAGCGACTCCTTCGTGCCCTACTCACGCCTCTCCCTTCCCCCCTCTCCCTCACCGCCCACACAAGCAGCCAGCAGCGGGAGGAGCGAACTGCTGTCGTCCACCTGTTGCGGCAACTGGCCTATGTACGCACACAGTAAGCCTCGTTTAGCCTTGAAACACGCATCTTCCTCGCCCTTAACTAAACCATCGTCACGTATACTACCTTTGAAGCCACAGTAATCACCCTACCGGGGCCTACCCCATTATCTTCATCCCTAATCGTACCATTATAACGTATCCTACTAGTCACAGTAATCCTCCCTCATAACCTTCATCACCTCAACTTAATGATCACCAAATACGTTTGATGGCAACAGTAACCCTCCTCCATCATCATCACCCTTAACACAATACTCTCCACCATCACCTTCATTCTCACTCTTAACCCCTTCATTACCATGACACGTCTTCATATTTATTGAGGTTACTATTAGGCGATTTTACAGCTTCTGAATCTGACGTGGGAT
>NC_059300.1:28515234-28517734 GCF_017591435.1 Portunus trituberculatus
CATTTGTTTATATTATCTTAGGAAGCTAAAACTTATACTAATTATGCTTTGTTAAACGGTGTTATATTTGTTTTATGTTATATTTAGGCTTAGCTTTAATGAAGTTAGGTCTTGGACATAACTGGGCTCCATAATTAACAATACATCGATAGCGATATTCTTATCAAATCATCACCCGATAACCACTAACCGATAAATCAATAAATCCAAAATTTCAATACCATCGACAACGATATGATATTTTAAAGTTTATGATGCATTAAGCTACTTCAGGTAAGTGTTGCAAAATCTTTCAGCAAGAAACAGGTCTCACCACAAAACCACAGCACGCTACCACACCACCACATTACAGCACCACATTGCAACACCACATCACATCTCTACACTACTATATCTTAGCGCCACACCACCACCTTACTATATAACAGCATAACATCACCACCACGCCACAACATACATCGCACCGTACCACATCACACCACACTGCCACACCACCACCACACCACACTGCCCCACCACCACACCACACCACCAGAGTACAACCACAGCGGCAACACAGCAGGGAGGATAGTTCACCGACATAAACATGCACTAATGCAGACCAAGGCCAGTCATAGTGAGCCGCTGCTAATTAACCAAGATGGGAATGAAGTAAAGAGTCAACATGTATCTTGTTTTGCTCTGCCTTCCTTACTTCTCACCAGGCGTTTTAGTGTTCACTCCCTCAGTGGTTCCTTTTCTTTCTTTTATTTTTTTTTATGTAGAAGGGGAGCTGGCCAAGACCAACAAAAATTGCGATTACAAAAAAAAAAAAAAAACGCTCACTAAGGCACCAGTCCTCAAACAGACATTAATCAAACAAACGTTAATCAAAAGTAAAAGGTAAGTGTCTTGAAATCTCCCTTTTGAACGAGTTAAGTCATGGAAAAATAGAAATAAAGAAACAGACAAGGCACCAAAAAGTTTACCAGAGAAAGGATAAATGACTGAGAATACTGGTAAAATCTTGCATTAAGAAGAGAGATGGACAGAGAAGGGATGACAAAAAGAAGAAAGTGTCAAGAGATTTTTTAAGGTCGATGCCGGTAGAGCAGTCTGACCTGAGACATCTATAGTCTCCTCCCAAGAAAAGGACTTCGAGGCTGGTGTAGGAGTCGCCAGATCTAATTTTGAATTTTTAGTAAGGGGTGTATGTACGTGTAACAAGGTACCTTGCTTGTAGTTTAGTGTGAAGAAAAGGAGTCGTCTTTAGAGGGCAGGCTGTTACTGCCCCCTTGTATCGTGAGACACAAACAGAAACATTCAGTGAGTTCACACTTGCTTTAACCCTTCAATATTGGGACACATTTTTACCTTGAGATTTGTGTATGATTAGACCATTTTATTGACATTAGGAAGGCTCTATGGAGGTCAAAAGAATAATGGCCACAATTTTCACTAAATTAATCCCTCACGTGGTGGTGGTGGTGGTGGTGGTGGTGGTGGTGGTGGTGGTGGTGGTGGTGGTGGTGGTGGTGGTGGTGGTAATAATAGTAGTAGTAACAGTTGTATTTATTCATTCATTCAAACATTTCTATCATTATCATCAATATTACCGTTACCTTTAATTTTTTCACATGATTTTTCACATTTGTCTTTTTATCAATCCTCTTCTCTTTATTACTATTCCTGGGTCACAATGTGTTTCTCTTTTACCTTTACCTATTTTTTTTTTCTTCCTTGACTATTATTCTTTTAAAGCTTTTTTTTTCATTCTTATCTTATCATTTTCATATTTTATTCTTCTATTGCATTTTTCCTGTCACTATCATATTTTCATAATGTATTTTTTTTTTTTTTTTTTTGTTTGGCAACCTTTATGTACGTTCTCTTTTTCCTAGCTCTCCTTTTCTTTTTCGCTTCACCTACACATTTTCTCTCATGTTAATCGTTGATCACTTTTATTGTCTCTTTTTTATTTCTTTTCCCTGCAATATTATTCTTGTTTTGATCATTCTTTTTTCATTTCACCTCCACTAACTTTTATTTCTCTCCCTTTTCCACCAACATTTTTATCATTTTACTTTGCTTCTTCTTCTTCTTCTTCTTCTTCTTCTTCTTCTTTCATTCCTTATGTTCTTAGCCTTTTACCTATTCAAATCTCTCTCTCTCTCTCTCTCTCTCTCTCTCTCTCTCTCTCTCTTCCTATAATGTTTTTGCTACCCGATTTTTCTTCTTACGTGACTTTCTATACTGCGTCCATTTTTTGGTTCACTTATCTTTAATTGCTGCTCACCGAAATAAAAGAGGGAAAGAACGAACGGAAAATGCTTCCAATCGGATTGGTCAATTTAGTTCCGGAGATTTCCTGATGCTCCTCTCTTGAAGCAGTCCATGGCACAAGTATTTAAAAAACCAGACCCAAACAAAAAATTTCAGAGTTTATAAGGCTCTGTTACCTCGTCATTATATTCCTTAATATAAAACTAGTTGGAAATCATTGCAAGCTGGAAATAAAACT
>NC_059300.1:28527734-28597734 GCF_017591435.1 Portunus trituberculatus
CTATCAAATAGATTAGTAAGCCCACGCATACTTGTCAAATACTGTAAGGTGTGTTTTTTTTCTTTCAGTATTGTTAAGTGCTTTACTACTCCTACTCCTCCTTCTCCTTCTACTATTACTACTACTACTACTACTACTACTATTACTTTTGTTGATATTATTATTCTAGCTGCCTTACTGAAACTGCTAGTGGTATTGCTATAAACTGTTGTTACTATAATTACTGTTGATGTTGGTTTCATTGCTATTTTTGTCCTTATTGCTGCTATTGTTGATATTACTACTCCTACTATCACTCTTACTACTACTCTTGTTGATATTATTATTTTAGCTGCCGTACTGAAACTGTTAACGGTATTGCTATGTATTGTTGTTACTGGTATTATTGTTGTTGTTTTTATTGATATTTTCTGTCATTACTGCTACTACTGTTGTCATTACCTCTGTTTTCTTTCTTGTTGTTGCCATTATAACCATCGTCACTGCCAATACTTTCACAACCACTGGACTCTTTTACTCACTGATTAGTTCAATAAATAACTTCACTAAATAAACATTGAAACTGAACAACTTCCTCCTCCCCCTCATATATATATTTTTTTTCCTAAGAGCAATTCGTCTGGCCTCGTTCCGCCATTATGGGTGATGATGGGAGGGTGATGGTGAGGGATGAGTGGTAATGGGTGCGCCGGGTGGTGATGGGCCTTCCTGGAGGGTGACTGGTGGTGGTGCGGTGATGAATGGTGATGGGTGGTGATTGGAAGTGATGTCAAGTAATGGGTGGTGATGGGTAGTAATGGATGGTGATTAATTCACTTCCCGGGACATCTTGTAATTATTCTCCTAAAGCTGTGTGTGTGTGTGTGTGTGTGTGAGAGAGAGAGAGAGAGAGAGAGAGAGAGAGAGAGAGAGAGAGAGAGAGGTGTGTGTGTGTGTGTGTGTGTGTGTGTGTGTGTGTGTGTGTGTGTGTGTGTGTGTGTGTGTGTGTGTGTGTGTGTGTGTGTGTGTGTGTTCGATCTAATTTATTTTCTAAAGATATTTATCATTCACACACACACACACACACACACATCGCGTAGTGTAGTGGTTAGCACGCTTGACTCACAATCGAGAGGGCCCGGATTCGAGTCCCCGGAAGCGGCGAAGCAAATGCCTCTTAATGTGTAGCCCCTGTTCACGTAGCAGTAAATAGGTACGGGACGTAACTCGAGGGGTTGTGACCTCGCTTTCCCGGTGTGTGGAGTGTGTTGTGGCCTCAATCCTACCCGAAGATCGGTCTATGAGCTCTGAGCTCGCTCCGTAATGGGGAAAATAAGATGATACGTAAACGTATTTTTACCTATATTTTTGCACGTTTTCTCCCAGTAAAGTCATTTGAATTTACATAAACAACAAGAGTCATGTTGTCATCACCAGCCAGGAGGTTAAGCCATTCAGACACGTGCTTCTTGTAAAGTTACGATCACTATATGACCAATACTCGCCTATGTTCGTGCTTATGCTTCTGTTCCGTAATGTGGCACAGAAAGGAGTGAAACTGACCAATAGAATGAAACTTTGGTATTCAAACCAAAAAAAAAATGTTCCTGTGGCGCTTACCAGATTCCAATGTTATTTTGTGTGTGTGTGTGTGTGTGTGTGTGTGTGTGTGTGTGTGTGTGTGTGTGTGTGTGTGTGTGTGTGTGTGTAATTCACCTCGGTCGTCTGCTGGTCACCCAGCCAGTCTTCCCCATTACGGAGCGAGCTCAGAGCTCATAGACCGATCTTCGGATAGGACTGAGACCACAACACACTCCACACACCGAGAAAGCGAGGCTACAACCCCTCGAGTTACATCCCGTACCTATTTACTGCTAGGTGAACAGGGGCTACACATTAAGAGGCTTGCCCATTTGCCTCGCCGCTTACCGGGACTCAAACCCGGCCCTCCCGATTGTGAGTCGAGCGTGCTAACCACTACACTACGCGGTGTGTGTGTGTGTGTGTGTGTGTGTGTGTGTGTGTGTAGTGTGTTCATGTTCATGCTTACTGCTACTCCGGATTTCCTGCATGCTAAAGCCACGTCCACCGTTTTCCAGTATTTCCATTGTTTTATCATTTTCACCGGGGAAACTTGTGAAAATCAGCGTTCTTTTATTTTATGACCTTTTACCCCGGCCAGTTGTGAAGCACCGGCGCGTCTCCAGGACTGCCCTGGCGGCTCTATTGGAACGCATCTGTTGGCTGGAGTTGGCTTCGTGTGACTGTTTCATGTTCGTACTTTTTTTTTTTTTTTTCAATCTTTGAATTTATTTGATTGTTTTGTTATTTTGTTTTCATCACTTTTTTTCTACCTTAGTTTCATTTTTCATTTGATAATACATTTTTGGAGAATTTTTTCACAGTTAGGTAATCTCTTCTTTTCTTTTATTTTTCATTCATTTTATTGTTTTTTATTAATTTTATTCTTTCTTATTTCATTTATTTGTCTTTCCTTTGCCTCCAACTTTCCATACTTTGGAACTCTCTTTGTTCCAAAGAGTTCACTTTCAACTAGATTTTTCCCTTCTTCAAATATAATAGTTCACATTTTCATTTGTTTTTTATTCTTTTTCCCTTTGCGTGTTGTCTTTATTTTCAGTTAAAATATACAATATGTACATAATACATTGCACTAATATTTTATATTTTTTAAAGCCCAAAGAAAATGAAAAAAAGGAAAGAAAGAGAAAAGAATCATTATTGTTCAGCGAGGTACTACATTTAATTTCCTGTCAATTTCCCGCGCAGCAGTACTGACAGTCGCCATCAGTTTGGCTGCCAGAACTTCCTCATTAATTTGAGCTCAAAGCTGCTTTATTACTTTGAAGTAACACATAGTCTGATTCGTCAAGCCACATCACTTGTCTTACTGGAAATCATTCAAAATGTGTTTATTAATTACAACGCTGCGGTCACGAAAGAAAAAAAAAATGTAATACCGGCGAAGAAAAAATTCAACGCAATTAAACTAAATTATACGTCCGCTTCAACTTTTTTTGGGGTGGAAAGAGTAACGATGTACCGGGTTTTTTTCTTCATTTTTTTCTTTTTTTTCTTGAAACCCATCCTCTTTAACACTTACATAAGGAAAACATGTACTGTTTTCACACCAGTCTGCGCGTGACAGACCTAGAGGATGTGCTGGAAGCTATGCTACTGGTGAAACAACTTACGTTAGATGAGATTAGAGGCACGGAGCGACCGAGGCCTTTTCTCTGTTGCACCTTCCATTGTGTCACTTCATATTCAGATCGCTTGTCACTAATAGAGTAGAGCACGGGGGTACTGCACGGAAAATACCACATGGAAGGTTCTGTGCTCCAAACTACAATATCATACATATATTAACGTTATTATTTTTTGGGAGAGAGAGAGAGAGAGAGAGAGAGAGAGAGAGAGAGAACCAGCCTAAACACGAGTTTCATTTACTCATGCAGTGATTGGTTGTCACGGTTTGCTTAAAAGAGTAAATTAAGTGTTTTTATTTTTACACATAACATAAAGCACAGGACACGTCCGCATCACACACTTATTAAAGCTGGTTGCTCGCCTCCTCAGCTAATATCACTACTCCACTATATATATATATATATATATATATATATATATATATATATATATATATATATATATATATATATATATATACGCACGCACGCACGCACATATATATATATATATATATATATATATATATATATATATATATATATATATATATATATATACATACGCACGCACGCACGCACACATATATATATATATATATATATATATATATATATATATATATATATATATATATATATATATATATATATATATATATATACACGCACACACACACACACACACACACACACACACACACACACACACACACGTGTGTGTGTGTGTGTGTGTGTGTGTGTGTGTGTGTGTGCGTGTATGCTGGTCACCCAGCCAGTCTTCCCCATTACGGAGCGAGCTCAGAGCTCATAGATCGATCTTCGGGTAGAATTGAGACCACAACACACTCCACACACCGGGAAAGCGAGGCCACAACCCCTCGAGTTACATCCCGTGCCTATTTACTGCTAGGTGACCAGGGGCTACACATTAAGAGGCTTGCCCATTTGCCTCGCCGCTTACCGGGACTCGAACCCGGCCCTCTCGATTATGAGTCTGTGTGTGTGTGTGTGTGTGTGTGTGTGTGTGTGTGTGTGTGTGTGTGTGTGTGTGTGTGTGTGTTTTACGGTAAGGCCTATAGCGCCTGTAGGCACACTTGAAGAGTGTATGGGAAGCTCTGTTCAGCTTCCGCCCGGGTGTGTGTGCGTTTGTGTGTAAAGGTGCTATCATAGGGACATTTCCTGGTGGCATCCAGCCGCCAGTACTGGTGGCAAGGAGCGCTTTGTCTGAATTGGACTTAATTTGTGCATGTATGGAACTATCCAATCCGTAACTAGCCAACTATCGTCACTGAAATAGTCAGGTAGACACCAGACGACCAGTAAACATTTGTTGAATGATGGGTAAATATCACGCTAGAGTTGTTGATATGTTTGCACTCGTGAAAAATGTCTATTGACGATTACCATGATAAAGCAGAAAATCTGGATGTTAAACATATATTGAGCACGAAAGAAAAAAAGACTGCAGGCGTTACAGGTCCCATGTTGAGATTCTACTCCTTCAGAGCTGCCGTAATTTCTTGAAAATTTTTCTTTATACTTATTTTCAAATAGTTTTCATCCTTGGTGTCACATAGATTCTTATTTTAATAATAGAGATTACAGAGGGTAGCAAGAACATCCTTAGACCACGTAATGTGTTCCATCAATTGAGATAATGTAAGCAAAGATGCCAGTATTGGTGGCAAGATGACGACTGCGGCCTTGTCGTGTTCAGCGACATTTAGCCACCATTGCTGGCGTCAAAAGGCCGTATTAGTGAACAGGACGTTAGTAAAGTTAGTTAAGGGCATGGATGTATGGGAGTATGTGAATGTGCTGTATGTAGTACTTTTCTAGCCGTATAGATGCACATTTTACATAAGTTGACTATAAAAGAGGCACGTTTTCTATGATACCTCCTTCTGAAATTTTGAAGGGATAACTAAGAAATTATCAAATACAGATTTATTACGTCCCATGTGATTGTGTCATGTTTATGTAGAAGTAAAGGATCTGTTTTTATGATCTTCCTTTCAAATTTAAAACTTTTTACATTGCTCATTGAATGTCACAAATGTGTTATTCGCCTTCCTAAATATAGTATCAATATTAGTTGCATAAGTTGCCAGGTGGATCAGTGTGTCTCCTTTATCATTTGTGATAACCCATAAGGAAGGAAAATACCACCACCTGCTGTGAGTAGTGTCATCACCACCTCTTGAGCGACACATTTATTCTTCAGCGTCTGTAAACCGAGTCACTTCTTTCTTCCAGCTGATAAAAACAAAACCACTTCAATCTCACTCTGGTGATACTACACAAGCAATAACTTAATATGCTATCTAATTAAGCCACCGTTCTTTTCACTAGGCACGCAAACCTCACTAAGCTGTGGCGAGAAAGATACACAATGATTATATCCTCGCAGGTTGTATTACTTGTGGGTAGCACAAGGCCCTCAACACTATACCATGAGGCTGAGATCCATTACCTGGTGCCAAATTCTACCACCTCACTTCTTAATTTGTAAACAGAAGGGAAAAAAAGTAACGTATAGTCGCTGGCAGCAAACTAGTATTACAGTAATGATAGAGAAGGCTGCAATTTGACCTCACTGATTATTGTAAAGGAAGATGCAGTTACACTCTTCAGACTACTTAATGACACGAGAACGTCATCCCTGCGGCACCCATTAACTTTCCAACATGATTCAGATTGAGGGAAGGAAAGTAAACGAGACAAAAGGTAGAAAAAATTACCTTGCCCTTGAAGTAGAAATGAAAATACAGATGAAGTGGGGTGCTTCCCGGTCCCCTTACTTTGCCGCTTTTAATTGTGTTTTCCGATGTGTAGTGGAATACGGCGGCAGTGTTTTTAACTCCCTACAAAGGCACAAAATACGTGCACCTGATTTTTTTTCTCTCTCTCTTCCTTCGCAAAGATTTTATCCATATCTGAAGCTTCTGTACGTGCCTTCATGAACCAAAGACTCGCATCCATCCCGTAGCTGTTGACGTGGTTACAATTTTCAGTTAACTCCTTCAGGACTAGGACGTATTTTCTTATTCATTCTGCTTACTAATTGGTGATTTTAAACAACTTTATAAACTTAAGTGGGGATTAAAATAGTGAAGACTGGCCATTAATCTTCTGACCTACATAGACTCTTCCTAATGTAAACAAAATCATCTAATCATACCCCAAAATTCAAGGTAGAAAATGCAGCCAAGTACTGAAAGGGTTACCAATACAAACGCCTCTTGTTACAATGCGTTGCTGGAATCTTGCCTTTCTAATAACACTCCCAGGTGTGATGTTTAGCTCTTATGACTTAACTGTCTTTCTATACCTCCCTTAATTCTGAGAGGCTTTTTCTAAATATAAACGAAAATTAAAAGTTTCCGCTAGTGTTGTAATCAAAGAAAAACTAAAACAAACACTTTTCACTTCCTTCCTCCAGCGGATATTCACCTCAGCACAGTCTACTCTCACTTCCCTTCTCTCTCTATGAAAATATTGTTATAATAATTATCATAAAGTGAAGACCAAGATTCCCCTCTTCCCTGCTCTCGAGTTTCCCTTTGTGTTTCTCCACAACGCAGAAGTAACAGCAAAGAACTTGCTGGACTCTGATAATTTCTCTGCTCTGTAAAGCTTTAAAAGAAAAAAAAATACTTTCTTGCCTCGCTACCAGAAAAGACTCTAGCCCTCAAAGGTGAAGGATTATTTTAATCTCGTGTGCGCTCTCTTGTTGCAATGTGCCCCAAAATTAATCATAATAATAATATTCCGCCCCTCCTCGCGTGCAGGAGTAGACACATCGCAGACCAGCCTGAATTAAAAATGTTTCCTGATCGTGGAAACTCGCAGGTGTTCGAATGAAGAATATTGTGCATTCCAACTCTGGTTTCAAAAGAGTTCTCGATGCAGGAGTGAAAGGCTTTGTACGCCTCAGGAAACAGCAGGAAATGCTTGTCTTTGAAGTATTGTCTTGTGCTCTCTCCATTAAGGAAGCTTTACAAAGGAAAGTTCTCGCACACAGACTCCCGGCTAGAGCAGGAGGCAGGCCCGGCTCCATGACGCGGCCTAAAGTTGTGGTGCCCTGGGGTAAAGGTGTCCACCAGGGTAGTGTGTGTGTGTGTTTCACTGTTTGTTTGATCTGCTGCAGTCTCTGACGAGACAGCCAGACGTTACCCTACGGAACGAGCTCAGAGCTCATTATTTCCGATCTTCGGATAGGCCTGAGACCAGGCACACACCACACACCGGGACAACAAGGTCACAACTCCTCGATTTACATCCCGTACCTACTCACTGCTAGGTGAACAGGGGCTACACGTGAAAGGAGACACCCAAATATCTCCACCCGGCCGAGGAATCGAACTCCGGTCCTCTGGCTTGTGAAGCCAGCGCTCTAACCACTGAGCTACCGGGCGTGTGTGTGTGTGTGTGTGTGTGTGTGTGTGTGTGTGTGTGTGTGTGTGTGTGTTTCAACAATGATGTAAATTTGGATAAGTTCAGCATATTTACTTTCTGTTTTGTACATCTTAGCAATTTGTACGTATAATTTTGTCAGTAGACTAATAAGAATACTACTGCTACCACCAACACTCTTATTTCTACTAACTTCTACTACTATCACTACAGTGTGTGTGTGTGTGTGTGTGTGTGTGTGTGTGTGTGTGTGTGTGTGTGTGTGTGTGTGTGTGTGTGTGTGTGTGTGTGTGTTCAGCAGTATCAGTACACCTAGAATCCACTAACTTAATCCTACGTAACATAATCTAACCTAACGCAACCTAATCTACAAGTATTGCAGGACATCTAATTTGGACATTCGTATCTCCTACAAAAATCACACATAAAAAAAAAATTTAACCCAACATGTACGAACTTATGTTATGTTAATCACTTATTTATATATACATCCTCACAACCACCACCATCACCACCACGAACCCTCACCACCACCTACTCCCGTCTTACCCTAACTCCACCCTAACCTTGTACTAACTTTCCCGCCACTCATTAAACGTTTAACGGAGAACCCATTTTGCGAGTGTTTTCAGCCCACACTGCCTTCTGCTTGAGTCCGGTTGTCGCTTTCTGGGTCTCCTCCATTCAATTCTCTCTCTCTCTCTCTCTCTCTCTCTCTCTCTCTCTCTCTCTCTCTCTCTCTCTCTTGCTTCCTTACTTTCTTTCCCTTAGTGTTCATTTTCACCCTCATTTTTTTTCTGATTTCTTTTATGACATATTTTCCTTTCCTTTTTTTTCTCTTTTCTCTTTCTTTCTTAAATTGATACATGGTTTATTCATTTATTTATTCATTCATTTATCATGTTTCCATTTTTTGCAAGTTTGTTTTCTTTCTATCTTTCTCTCATTCATTCTTACTTTTCTTGTTTTATCTCATTTTTTTCTTACTTAATTATACTTTAAATTAGGAACTTTTTTTCGTCTTTCTTTTATTTTCTCTCTATTTTCTTTATTTCCATGTTTTTTTTTTCTGTCCTTCATTTTTTCTTAATTTCCTTCACTTCTACATTATCTTATCGTTTTTTTTTTTTATTATTCCTTTTTGGTTGTACAGGTTACACAGATTGGGCAGATTACACAGGTTTCAACTAAACTAAAGGACTGATAACCGTTCAAGATCTTTTCATAAACAGTTTTATCTTATCTAACGAGTATCACGATCTCAAAAGAAGAACGTTTGCGAAGTGCTTTACTTTCCTTTCTTTTCATTTTCTCACTTTTTTTTCTGAATTCTCCCAAACTTTCGCACTAAGTCACCGTAAGCTATAGTGGCAATAAATAAGAGCGCAGATTTTCTAACCATGGTACTTTGGAGGGAAACTGTTAAACTTCACCGCGTGTAGTTTATTTTTCTTTTGACTTATTAGACACATTTGTTTTTGTTTTTTTCTATTACAGTAGTGTGGAGGTTCGTGAGGGTGCGAAGCATTAGAATTAGAGAAGACATTAGGACCGTATGTAGTATATATAGTCACTGTATGCAAGTCAAAGAGATATGGTAAATATTTTGGACTGCATTCATCACTTTCTCGTATGTGTACCGATAGATGCATTGCAAATTCATAACAGGCACTCCATTTTCTCAACCAGTCGCATGATGTGTAATAATTCACTTTACTGCCCTCCAACATCATTATTCTTTTTCTACACTAGTGAAAAATAAAATAAAAATTTTCTTAATTAATCCCAATCCGGTGCCTCACGAGCTGACTTTTGAGGTCTTGCCATGCAGACGAAAACACTCCATTTGACATTGTTTTTTTTTTCTTTACCAATGGCATAAGAACATTAAGAATAAACAGATCCAAGACGCCATCATGACGGTCTGCACATGGCAATTCCTACATGAAACCTACGTATCTATTTTCATTCCTGTGTCATTGTTATTTAACCTGGCTCGACACTGACACCCAGAAGGGATCACTGAGTTCGCTGCATTCCTCTACACACCACGCTTACCTGTCATTCCCCAGCATTCAGGAGGTTCAGTCTCTCGTAACCGTAGAGAATCATCCTACACCTCGTCACTCAGGGAGTTCGGACAGGTGCTTCAAGGGTCAGCTTTGGTGGTTTCTGCATGGTTTCCACTCCAGTGACACAATGAAACCGAGGCACTGCTGTCTTCGTAAGTCTAACACCAGCTCTTGCTTTTAATGCAACAAAATAAGCGAAAAATTAAAGTCCCGTCATCCCGGATCACTACTCACTAACCAACACCACAACACGCAATGCCCCGCCACGCCCCCTACAATGCCGTGACGTCACTGGACACTTCTCGACTTCAATAATATCGGTATTCGTGTGTAGCCTACCAAACTTATGTTCTTCAGTAGATTGGTTGGCATTTTTATAGTTTTGATTTTTGTGCTGACTGTCATTGCAGTGTCTCAAATGAAAAAAAAATTATAATAAAGGCTTCACTTCAGGATTAGTCCCGTTAGAAACTCTTGATTATACAACAAGGAACACAAATATTTATGGCCGCGTGAGGGGAAAACTCAAATCTCTTCAGCCAGTGCCCAGTGGAGCTGCAAACGGGGAGTCTCACCTGTACCTCATCCATGATAGACTTGTTTTACTCTGCATTGGTGTTTAGAAAGACATCTGAGTGTGAAGGATGGAGGATAAGATCAGTAAAGGTATGGGTATTATTTTAATCTTACACTATCAGCAACCTTCTCGTCTTATAGAGCTTTTCATTCTGAGTAATTTGAACCCAAGGTATGTCTCGTGTTTTGTTGGTGTGTTACATGTGATACTAGTTTGGCTTGCATCTTGATGGCCGTGTCTGATATTGGTGTTTTTATCTAAATTTTGTGTTATACAGGATTGAGTTACGTTTTAATATCTCGTCTTTTAAACTTGATTTGTTGTATCTTTAAAGCTATGAATGTTTCTCTTTTCTCGCGCTTCTTGTGTGCGTTATCTTCCTGCATCCTTTCAGTGTTTGTTGTGGTAACGCTTAATCCCTGATATCAATCTTTTCTTTTCCTTCCATCTATTTTTACATCATGGCCATGTCACCTTGTTTTGATCCCCCCCAAATGTCGAGAGCTTCAGTTTATCTTTTTTTTTCCAAAGGTAAGCTCTCTCTCTCTCTCTCTCTCTCTCTCTCTCTCTCTCTCTCTCTCTCTCTCTCTCTCTCTCTCTCTCTCTCTCGTGTAACCACTTATAAGTGATATTGGCCAAAAGGGAATTGATTGTTCACTGTTATTTACAGAAATCAACCATTTTATAAGTAACTTTTCCATCTCTCCATCAGAACACTCTCTCTCTCTCTCTCTCTCTCTCTCTCTCTCTCTCTCTCTCTCCTAATTTTCACAATAAATCGTTATTCAATCCCACCAGCACCACCCCACTGCTGCCTGAGGCTCATCATGTATACATAGGTAGTTGCCAAGGTGTATTCTCATCAAAAGATTGAGATGGTATTTTGCATGTCCACCTGCTAATTAATGATGTCCCTCACTAATCTTGTCAGTGTGACTACAGGTAATAAGTTCAGCTTTTATGCATTGATTTGTGAATATTTCCTAAACTGCCTTCAATTTTCGTTTGGGAGATGGTTTCATAAATTAATCTTAACATGACTAATTAATTGCACATTGTCACTTCCAAGTTTCATTGTCCCTGTATTGCTGCTAAACTTGACTGAGGTATAATTGGTTTTCATCCCTAATCTCTTTTATTATGTTAGATGTCAAGAAAATATGATTTTTTTTCACGCTTCAACAGAATAAAAAATGGAATCTTTGGTCAGTGTGATGTGATGCGCTGAGACTGATGGACACATAAAGATGACATGTTTTTTTCCCATCTTGAACCCACAATAAACTTGGGCACTTGGCTTACAGTAAAGCAACTTTGGATTTTCAAAGCTTATATACTAATATTATAATAAGATGTAGATTCTTTAATGAGATTGGAGACTTTTTTCCCACTCAACTGCCAATACCTCATAAGGGATGCTAAATGCAATGCATTTTCTTGTATTGTGCCAGTAAATCTAATTACTACCATGTTTCAGTTTCAGCCATGTGACAATGAGGATCTTTTCAAATGGAAAGGGACCAACACCTCAGTGGGCCTTGTTATCTTTTTATATGAATTTTGTTGCCCTTGACAATTGGGAGAGAATCTACAACATGACACTGAAAAAAAATGTAACATTGTGGGTAGCTAAATCCATAACTTATATTGGTGCAGATTCACGGTCTGGGCAGCACTCCATGGCAATGTCTATTATAGAAATGGAATGACCAAGTGGCACTGTGTCTTTACCATTATTTGGGTGGATTGATGCATGTTGAATAACACACAATGTATAATTCTTGATTTAGTGTCTAATGTAATTGTTGAATTTGTATATAAGAGTCATCATTACTTCATTAATTTTTTCATGTAGTATAGATAAAGTGAACTCAAAATTAACATAAAGCTGTCTGCAGACTTATGATGACAAATGCAATATTAAAGTGATGAGATACAAACTAACAGTGTGAGTGGTGTCCCACAAAACTGTTCTGAGGTTCACTCTGAAGGTCAAAGATGAAACAGAATTTTTGCTTTACTTAGAAAAGTT
The DNA here is from genome assembly GCF_017591435.1 of Portunus trituberculatus. Lineage (NCBI taxonomy): Eukaryota > Metazoa > Arthropoda > Malacostraca > Decapoda > Portunidae > Portunus > Portunus trituberculatus. The sequence goes on from NC_059300.1 coordinate 28,540,023, forward strand.
AATGTTGCTTTAAATTCTCCTGTTTCATTTTACAGAAACTTGCCAAGAGTGCTCTTCAACAGATAAATAATGTACTGTATGGCACAAAATTAACATCTCGTATGCAATATTTTGGTTGTCAGACTTGCACTTGAGGTATTGCTAGAACCTTGCTTTATTAGTTATTTATTATTTTTTAGGCATCCTTTGTCTTATACTTGTCACTTTTTTCCATTGATCAGGTTAGAAGAGGTGGTGTTAGATGCTGTTTGGGAAATAGATCCCTCTTATAATACCAGAGCTTTTAAGTAATGACAGAGGAGTGTATGCGGTGTGATGTGGATGGCACTCTGAATCCTGGGAATGTTACATGTAAGATCTGAGTGTGATGGAAGAAAAGTGTCTTACAATAATGTGAATCATTAGATAGATGCATCAACAGTGGTACATATACATAGCCATAACTATGCAAGCTGTACTGGAAAACCTGTCTCATCGTCAGCAGGATGGAAGCTGTCCTGTTATGCAGAAGGGAGACATTAAGGTTATACTATTAACTGTACTTGTTCCCCTGCAAGAAGCACTTATGTTCATGGAAGTACCCTGCATTTACTGTAACCCTAATAACATTTTCATATCGATATAATGTTATTTTAATGTAAAGAGATGCATTGGCTTTATATGTTGTAAAGATAACTGAATAGAGGAGTAGTATGTATTGGTAAAGTCATGAGGCAGTTTAATATTCTACACTTGGCTATCATGTAAGAGGCCTGTGTTTGAATATCTTGCTGGCAGAAGACGATGTACGGTGTATCTATAAATTTTCGAGGTAGTTTATGTTCACATAGTAGGGAATTAGTGTAAGACATAAGCCAAAGAATTTTAACGTCATTTATATTCAATAAGATTGGAAACCAGTTAATTCTGCCTTCCCTTGTACATCTATGTGTGTGTGTGTGTGTGTGTGTGTGTGTGTGTGTGTGTGTGTCTGTGTGTGTGAATAAGGATTACAATATTTAGTGAGATCAGTTCAAATTATCTGTTAAACCCATAGCTCTTGTCAGTATTATAGCTACGACAGCTGTAAATGTTGGCAACTCTATACAAAGGGTTCTCATGTTGTACTGTAAAAATTTATGTATATGTTTTTCTAGATATTAGATGGAGTAATTAAATGAAACTCTACTCTATATTTAATAATAATTTTTAGAATCCAGGAGGTCGAGGGTGTAGGCAATATCCAGCTCCAAGACAATACATGAACTGCAGCTTCAGACAGAAATAATGATACACATATGTTTGAATGAAATGATTGTGATGAAACATAGAGGAGGATATTTAGATAATGAATAGCTTTAGTTATTAATTTAACTTGACAAAATTTTAACTTTCACCCTCTTATTGCACATTAATTTAATCTTGGAAATCATAGGAAGGAATGCAAGAATATACAGTTGATGTCTTAAATAAATGAGTTATTAAGTCATTGAAGCAAAGTATATCTCATCCCAGTTGTCGTCATGTCTCCCTGTTGCCATCATACTTAAGGACCAATACTATATGTGTCTTATTGTTTCCTCTGAAAATGGATTTCCTAAATGACATTATAGTACTGTATTTATCTTTAGTGAATGATAGTAAGTATCCTCCTGATTATTTCAACATCTGTTCCTTCAAATTTCCTTAAGAGATTACAATAACAAAACTTTGTCTGTACAGTTATGTACTTAATCCTTGCAAAATCTGTTCCTCTTAATTGTTACACTTTCCCCCTCTCCTGTATATATGGTGTAACATTGTTTCCTCCAATTCTACATGTTTCTTCCTCAGAATCAAAAAGTTTACTAAATAATAATGCATCAAGAATCTTCACCATGTCCAAACAGTGACCTTGTCACTGTTTGAATGTGGTGTTCTTGGTTACCTTACCTGAATGAGCTCTGCAAAAAACTGGCCATCTTTTAAGCTATCCCTGAATTGCCAAGGAATACCCACATGATTTCTATCAACACCATTTTTTTATGGCAACTTTCAGGGAGCTATTAGAGATGACATGAAGGTCTCTAAAGCCATTACTCTTAAAATACTGCCAGTGCTATAGTAAACACCAAACATCCAAACCATGAAACCCAAGAATTAAAGTAGAGATATTGTACCTACCATGGCTATAAACAAAAAAAAGTGTGAGATTAGATAGCACCATCCATTCATGCACTTGATATGCTTTCAATACACTCTTTGTTGTTGTATCAGGGTTTTCATATATCCTTTCTCCCAGTCAGCAAATGTGACATATACTCATGTTTATTGCTAATATTTTTGAAGACATAATCCTGTTGGCTTCTTCCCATACTATGTTATCCATATGTCTTAATATATTTTTCTCTTGGTTAATTCTATATACTTCTTTGAAGTGAATTTTACTCTATGCCCTTTTGTTATACAGGATTAATCCTGCAAACAGCTGATGTAAAATGCAGATTATCTGCAGTTGACTGGATGTCTCCCATGGAACAAGTCAGTTCATGGGTGGGAGTTGCTTGTTGACTGGGAAGAAATGCTGTCTCAGCCTGCAAAGGAAAGTACCATAAATGAGGACCTTATTAATTCTATGTGATACTGGGCACCTGATTTAGAAAATGAAGTATGTGCAATCAAAGACTGGCATACACAGCTCTGTGTAAGATAGTGTGTTGCTTTGATTAGTAATGATCTTTAACCATGATGTGAGTTCCATCACATACCTATTTACTTTGGTGTTTCTAGGTTGAGAAAGAGTTGGTTTGCGTCAGTGCAGTAAAAGCTGTTTTGGAGAAGGAAATGCTTTGTATGGAAGTGAGGCCTGAATTACTTTTGCCTTTATTATTGATGTGTAGGCTTGTATTGGCTGGAATTGAGTGTTATTTAGAATTTTGTTAATATTTATTGACCAATATGAGGAAACACCCACATTCTCTTTATCCTCATAAGAAATAAGTTTGGTCTTTTACACTGCAGTCATTATTCACCCAGCAGGGGATAGGTAGGGGATGTGAGCAGATGCCCAACCACGATGCCCAGAGCCACTGTGACGAGGTGTGTGGCTGGCTGGTGTGTGGTATGAAGCCATCAGGTTGAGCCTTCTGCTGTGGGTTCTGCTTCTAATGAGGATGACATCGTTGGCATTTGTGGAGCATTTTGCATGACTCAGGTGTGTTTTCTGGTGTCTTGCTGGCTGGAGTTCTTCATTACCTTACCTTATTTTACCTTTAGCATCTTACCTTACCTTGCCTTGCTGTAATGGAAGTAGGTGTGGTGAAGATGATGCTATGGTAAAGTAGATCATTATTAGATTTTTTTTTTTTTTTTTTTTTTTTTTTTAGTGTGAAGTTGATAGTGGTGAATATTTACTGCTTTGTTTATCTATTTATGTTTTGTTTAATTTTCTATGGTTATTTTTCTTCAAGCTTCAGTCTGCATTCTTTGCTGATATCACTTTCTTTAGGAAATTGGCAAGGCAAAATCTTGGAAAATGTTTAACCTGTTTCTGTTCACACACTTTAACCTCTCTCTCTCTCTCTCTCTCTCTCTCTCTCTCTCTCTCTCTCTCTCTCTCTCTCTCTCTCTCTCTCTCTCTCTCTCTCTCTCTCTCTCTCTCTCTCTCTCTCTCTCTCTCTCTCTCTCTCTCTCTCTCTCTCTCTCTCTCTCTCTCTCTCTCTCTCTCACACACACACACACACACACACACACACACACACACACACACACACACACACACACACACACACACACACACACACACCGTCTTTCATATCTTCCTCTCTCCATTTCTTCTCCTTTTCTTCCCTCGTTTCCACCCACCCAGACAAATCAGGTCATCCCTCCTTGAAGGCTGCCATAAAGGATTGGACAAGTCGAGATGAGAAGTGAAATTACAGTGCTTTTTCTCCCCTAATGCTTCCGATAAGTGGTCCATTTTGGTGTGCCGGTAATGTGAAATGAACCGTAGCGTGGCGGGGAGAAGGGATGAGGGACGGAGGGTCACGGGGGAGGGTAAAAACGGGGGATGTAGATAGAAAGAGGGAGGTGTGTAAGTGAGATAGGTTAACGATAAGAGAGGGATGCAGGAAAGGGGAATGGAAGGATGGAGTGATAGATGGGGAGAGTGATCAAGAGGAGGGAAAAGGAAGAGAGGTGTAGCTAGGAGAGAGAGAGAGGGGGGGGAGGGTAATATTAAAGACGTTCTAACACTGAGGTGAAAATGAAAGGAGGGAAATAAACTGTGTGTGTGTGTGTGTGTGTCATCAAGAACACCTCCACCACCACCAGCACTACTACTACTACTACTACTACTACTACTACTACTACTACTGCTGCTACTACAACAACAACAACAACAAACCACCACCACCACCACCACCACCACCACCACTACTACTACTACTACTACTACTACTACTACTACTACTACTAACACTACAACTACTACTATTACTGTTACTACTACTACTGCTACTACTACTACTACTACTACTACTACTACTACTACTACTACTACCACCACCACCACCACCACCACCTACTACTACTACTACTGTTACTAACTTACTACTAATAATAATGATAATAATAATAATAATAATAGTAATAATACAAATAATGATAGTAATAATACAATCACCACCACTACCACCACCACCACCTCCTCCTCTACTACTACTACTACTAATAATAATAATAATAATAATAATAGTAATAATACAATCACCCAACAATCACCTCCACTAACACCACCACCACCACTTCAACAACATCCAGTAAGTACCGGTTAATAATGGTCATATTCCCAGCCAAACCACCACCAAACGTAGAGACAAAGCATCACTCGCATTGAATGGTATAAGATAGATCGAGATAAATAACCCGAGAGAAAACACCACGAATGAAAAGAAATGGGTCGTAATGAGGTCCATCCATCACCTTCGCCCATTACAAAGCACGAGGGCGGCAGGGGAAAAAATCAGGGGGGACGATATAAAAACGAGATTTATTCAATTTTATTTATTTATTTACACTAATGGAGTACACTCTGGGGATGAAAAAAAAAATGAGAGAGAGAGGGAGAGGATAAAAATAATGCCTCATAAATTATTCTGCTGGTTCCGAAATAGTAAATACATGTATCACTAAGAATGTAATTAACTGCGCCCTGAAAATAAGAGAAAATAAAATGGAAAAAAAATAATGGACCGTAACGTAAAACACCACAATAGAAAGATAAAGAAAAAAAATGTAAATAAATGTATGCAACAGATTAAGCACGAAGAGGAATGGAATAAACTTGGAAATGCAAATAGAAAAGAATGAGAGTGAAAAGGTTAAAGGAATGTTGAGATTGGTAATTATCAGAGAGAGAGAGAGAGAGAGAGAGAGAATGAAAACACGACTCCATAGGATACAAGACTCGATAGAACCCCGACCGTAGGACCCCAGATTAGTTATGACTAGGATCCACCACTGACTCGCCATAGGAGCCAGTAGAACGCAGCATAGGACTTTGACACTCTGTAGGACTCTCCTCTCCCCACCAACAATCCTTCTTCAGCATTGGATCGATTTGGCAGCAGAAGGGAGCTCACCATCCGTGGCGTGAAGGTCTGGGAGGTGTAGCGATGTGGTGGTGGTGGTAGTGGTGGTAGTGGTAGTGGTGGTGGTGATAGTGGTGATGTGATGTTACTCTTATTTTTTCTCCTTCCTCCTTCTTTTCTTTTCCTTCTTCTTTTGTTGTTGTTGCTGTTGTTGTTGTTATTCTTTTCTTTTCTTTTCTTTTCTTTTCTTTTCTTTTCTTTCCTCCTCCTCCTCCTCCTCCTCCTAGTACTACTGGTGGTGGTGGTGGTGGTGGTGCTGCTGCTGCTGCTGCTGCTGCTGCTGCTGCTGCTGCTGCTGCTGCTGCTGCTGCTGCTGCTGCTGCTGCTGCTGCTACTACTACTACTACTACTACTACTACTACTACTACTACTACTACTACTACTACTACTACTACTACTACTACTACTACTGCCGCTGCCACTACTACTACTACTAATAATAATAATAATACTACATCATCATCACCATCATCGCCAACAAGAACAGCAACCACCACCACCACCACCACGCCTGCGCGGCAAGAGGAGCAGGGTGCAGATGAAGTCACCTCGTGGGAACCATCGCCCATGACAGGCCACAGCAGTGCCAGACAGGCCGGAAATTTATACGCAGAAGACGCCCGTGGAATACAAATATATACCCAAGAAACAGACACACAGATACACAGACACACCTCTCGTCACTCGTGCTATGTGGCTTTGTTATTGTTGTTCTTACGGATGGGTTGGGGGAAGGAACTCAAGCCCTTCAATATTCATGTCGGAGTATTGTGTAGGTAAGGGATAGGTTGTCCTGGTATTAATTAGTACGAGTCCAGCTGGTGGTGTCCTGTAATGGCTATGCATAAAGTTACATGCACACACACACACACACACACACACACACACACACACACACACACACACACACACACACACACACACACACACACACACACACACACACATTGATTCATATCCACAGCATCTAAATTTTACGCATTATTTGTTCCTTTTCCCTCTCATCTACTTATTTTCAGTTAGTCTTCGTTACAGCAATAAGCAGCAGCAGCAGCAGCAGCTGCTGCTGCTGCTGCTGTTGCTGTTGCTGCTTCTGCTGCTGCTGCTGATGATGATGATGATTGTACTACTACTACTACTACTACTACTACTACTACTACTTCCTTTGTCTAATCCCTGTTAGGTTAGAGAACAACGTGGCGTGCCTTAGTTATGGTCCCCAGTGTGTAAAGGAGGAGTTGGCGGTGGCTTGCGAGTGTTAGAAAGGATGGATGGTGGCGTGCGAGTATTAATTAAGGGAGAGGACGTGGCGAAGGTATGCGGGTGTAATGAAGAGGCATGGTGGTAGTGATATGCGAGTGTTTGTAAGATTTGTGGTTTGTATAGAGCCTCCAGAGAGAGAGAGAGAGTGGTGAGAGTTAAGAAAATAAGATTGGTGGATGCACTGATTATGGGAATGGGACAGTGATGGAACAGGTGGGATGGGTTATGTGGATGGGGCTTAAGACTTACGGGAATATTCATAAATTACTCCTTGTCCTTCCTGTCTCTTACCTTATCCTTTGGCCGTCTGTGATATTCTAAGTCTCCCGCTATCTTTAGGCCAAGGAGGTTTAACCAGTCACACGAAATATACAGCCTTCGTTATTTAAGAGGCGACACACACATTGCTATTGAATATATGGAGTAGGATTGGCAGAGATTTTACTTTAGATGACTGTGTGAACCTTGAAAGCATAATGATGTTAACGTGAGAGTATCTTAACGTAGAGGAAGCTACAAAATGCCGGAAGAATTACACAAGTGACAATCCCAGCACAAGACACTCCTATCCAATACCCATATCGGTCTGTCATCCTTGTCCATAAGCTTATCTATCCCTGTTGTCTGTCATACGAAATGAGAATGAATGTCGTCTTACATTTATTGTTTTAAATCCGTCAATTTTCAACCCATTGCGTCTATCTCCGTCCTACACACTAAACGCCTGAATTTTGTTTATATAACCCTTGCTATGTCCCTGATGCTACGTAAATCTTTGTGACTGATAAAGAAAAGAGCCCTAGGAATTACTGAATCATCGAAGCCTAGATATCGATGGTAAAAGGTGGATGAAATAATGATCTGATTAAGGATTTAGTTCATATCACTCCTGTGCCACTTAACCCCTTGAGAACCAGGACACATTTTCATATCTATTCTAGTTATTATTTGGTGATTTTATACAGCTTCAGAAACTTACATGGGTATTAAGATAGTGAAAACTGTGGCCATTAATCTTCTGAGCTCCGTAGACCCTTCCTAATGTCAATTAAATGGTCTAACGGTGCACAAAGCTCAAGGTAAAAATGCGTCCCAGTACCTATGGGGTTATATGCCTCAAAGTGATAAAGAAAAATAGTTAGGAAATATTTAGTAGTGGGAACTTGAATATTAATAAGAGTAAGAGGCGGGCCAGTCAGGAGGAGCGGAGTTGTTAGTAAGAGGTGTGTTTGTACTGGTATAGGCCTTGTAGTGCGCGGCGGTGGGGCAGTGGGGCTAAACTAGTACTGCAAGTCCGGTTGGAGAGAATTATTTATTTATTTATTTATTATTTTTTTTTTTTTTTTTTTTTGACGGTGGATGTTGTGTGAAGAAGATGAAAAGAAGTGAAGTTTTAGGGAAATGTGTTTAGGTCTGTGAAGTGAAGATTTGCTACTGTGATGTTTATTTCTTTGTTTATTTGCTTTGTTATTGTTTTATTTTTTGTGTGTGTTTGTGTGGTCAGTAAATGTGATTGTTTATTATCATTATTGTCATCATTATCATCATCATCATCATCATCATCACCACCACTACCATTTCATTTCTCATAACAATCAGAGAGAGAGAGAGAGAGAGAGAGAGAGAGAGAGAGAGAGAGACGGGGTTGGAAGCGGGGAAGGGGGAGTCCAGAACCACGAAACGGAAACCATCTATCAAACAGGAAAAAAAAAAAAAAAAAAAAAAATCAGCCCATTGCATTGCGACGCACAATCAATCATGCACCAGTCATGCCCACCTGTCACAATGCCATGCCACTATTCATCCTGCTTGTTTTGCGGTGCTGTTTGGGTGCTTGTGCTACCACCACCACCACCACCACCACAACCATCATCATCATCATCATCATTAGTGTCGTGGAGTTGCATGCTTTATTAATGTGCATGTTATTTATTAGTGCTGTCCCTGTTGTACTGTGTATTGTTTGTTTGTGTTCCTGTGTTGTAATGTGATAATTATGTGTGTGTGTGTGTGTGTGTGTGTGTGTGTGTGTGTGTGTGTGTGTGTGTGTGTGTGTGTGTGTGTGTGTGTGTGTGTTGAGTTTTGATCTCGTTTGTTGTAGAAATCCTTAACTTTAACTGAAGGGAGAGTGTATTTTAAAAGTACACAATAAGATGTCGAAGGTTTTCAAAAGGGTGTTCTTGATCTATTTTACTTTTATTATCCAAGTAAACGCCATTAAATCAGATTAAGCAAATAATGTAGAAATAACTATGTAATGTTTTAGTTTCTGTGGGATTCGACAATTTGATTTGGTTCAAGTTCGGAACATTCATTACCTTTTAAAATCGAAATTCGGAGATTTCGTACGTTCTTTCAATCTTACACTATCCGCACGGTGTTTTTGACTTTTTGTTATAATCGGGCTTCATCATCGTCTTACTACTACTACTACAACTACTACTACTACTACTACTACTACTACTACTACTACTACTACTACTACTACTACTACTACTACTACTACTACTACTACTACTACTACTACTACTACTACTACTACTACGGCTACTACTACTACTACTACTACTACTACGACCACTAGTCTTACTCCTACTGCTACTACTACTACTACTACTACTACTACTACTACTACTACTACTACTACTACTACTACTACTACTACTACTACTACTACTACTGCTGCTGCTGCTGCTGCTGCTGCTGCTGCTATACCATTACTACTATTACTACTACCATGGTACAATAACCTTTTGATAGGTAGACGCACGAGAACATTATTGGAACCACCAGCTGACTCAGTGACGTCATCCGGTCGTGTAAACAACTCCGTATCTTCGAGTGAGTGTACACGTGTGGCAGAATTTGATCTTAGATTGTATGTTTCATGTGCCTTAATGTTAATTTCTTATTGTTAGTATGGGCAAAGCTAGACCTTGTGCAGTGTATGGATGCACGCCTGCCAAGTCTAGTAATTTTAAATATTATAAATTCCCCAAGAACAAGACCATCGCAAGACAGTGGCTCCAACAATGCTATCGTGCTGACACAGTAAACGTAAATAATGCCGTGATTTGTGAGCAACATTTTAGTTCCGCCCAAATTAAGCGCAATTTGAAATATGAGTTATTAGGTTCCCCAGTTCCAAGGAGTTGGAGGGATCTAAAACTGAGGCAGTCCCTGATCAAAATCTGCCATTTCGTGGACACGATAATGGAAGTGGCCTTTCTGCAGAAAATACAGGTAAGGAAACTTAGATTTACTGGCTAAATCTGATCAGTTTCAACACTCCAAATTAGAAATTGTATAATCTGCTTATGCCTAATGAACGAAATTAGTTCTACTAGTAGCCTAGACCTAGTCCATAATTTACAGGCTATGCCAGCCTTACAGGCTACTGACTGTACCATGGTACAATAACTTTTGATGTCTCTCGTTATTGTACCATGGGTTTACACTCAAGAATAAAGTACCTATATGAAGTGTGAATAGTTTAGGGCCGATGCAAGCTAAAGGAATGGATTGCCACGTTTAAATAGCGGTATGCACTCACGGTCCATTCATATTACATGCATTTCAATGGCTTACGGTCCCCACTGAAATGCATTTAGTATGTGACAGCACCGTAAACAGAGCGTGACCGTCCCTGTATAGTGTGGATCGCCTTTAGACTCATACGTGCATTAGCCTTTAGCCTCTTGTAGTTTTATATGTAGAGAGAACAGTGAGGTGCTGAGGAAGACGACGAAGGTACATGAAGGCGAAGAGGATCAGAGGAAATCAATGTGCATTATGCAATTATGCATAATGTATATGGCTTGAAAAATCCACTAACAATGTTTTTGAGCCACATCTACTAGGCTATCTGACATGTCTTTATCCGTACAATATCTTGTCTATCGCTATGAAATATCATCAACATTCAATCACTAATGTGTATCATATTTAATTTTCAACTGCATAACTAATGGATCATGAAAAGAAAAAAAGTTTTATATTAATTATTCATGATTTATTGAGTAGCAGACTATCGCGATCAGAGCTGGCTAGGCAAGTGGATGACGTCACAGAAACAGCGTTTCAGAAGACTTACCAGTAGGGCTGTGAGTTCAAGACTCGTGCGTCTACCTGTCTCGTTATTGTACCATGACTACTACTACTACTACTACTACTACTACTACTACTACTACTACTACTACTACTACTACTACTACTACTACCACTAGTCTTACTACTACTACTACTACTACTACTACTGCTACTACTGCTACTGCTGCCACCACCACCACCACACCACCACCACTGCCACCACCACACCACTACCACTGCTGCTGCTGCTGCTGCTGCTGCTGCTGCTGCTGCTGCTGCTGCTGCTGCTGCTGCTGCTGCTGCTGCCACCACCACCACCACCACCACCACCACACCACCACCACCAACTGCTGCCGCTGCTGCTGCTGCTGCTGCTGCTGCTGCTGCTGCTGCTGCTGCTGCTGCTGCCACCACCACCACCACCACCACCACCACCACCACCACCACAACACTGCTGCCGCTGCTGCTGCTGCTGCTGCTACACCACTGCACCACCACTAATAATACCATAACCAATAATAATAATAATAATAATAATAATAATAATAATAATAGTAATAATAACAATAACAACAGTAATAATAATAATAATGATAATAATAATGATAATAATAATAATAATAATAATAATAATAATAAGAAGAAGAAGAAGAAGAAGAAGAAGAATACCAGCACCACCACCACTAGCAGCAGCAGGAACAACAACAGAAGCAGTAGCAGTAGTAGGTACTAATAGTAGTAGTGGAAGTGTTAGCAGCATTAGCACAGCAGTAGTAGCAGTATTTACAGCAAGGATGGGTGAGTAAATGTTTTCCTTGATACCACCAGCGTTGGTTCTGATGCGATATTGACAAGGTTGTTTCCCGCCTGTGTATTTTGCATTCGTCCGCCCGCGTCGCCATTGTTGCCAGAGCAGCGTGTATGTTTATTCATGCGACATGCAGCCTCTCCTGTCCTGCTGACTAATGAATAGGTTGCTCCCACTGCCTCCCTGCCCGCCTCCTCCTTCTGCCTCTCTGCCGCCGCCGCCTCCTGCCTGTCTGCCCGCCTCCACCTCCCTCCTCCTCCTCCTCCTCCTCCTCTTCCTTCTCCTCTTCCTCCTCCTCCTCCTTCTTCTCCTCCTCCTCTTCTTCTTCCTCCTCCTCCTCCTCCTCCTTCTCCTCCTCCTTCTCCTCCTCCTCCTCCTCCTCCTCCTCCTCCTCCTCCTCCTCCTCCTCCTCCTCCTCCTCCTCTCCTCCTCCTCCTCCTCCTCCTCCTCCTCCTCCTCCTCCTCCTCCTCCTCCTCCTCCTCCTCCTCCTCCTCCTCCTCCTTCTCCCCCTCCTCCTCCTTCCTCAAGAACCAGCACAAATAGTCCCCCGCCTCCGTGGAGACACCTTCCCTCTCCCCATTTCCTTCTCTTCCTCCTACGTGGCCGCCAACACTCACACACGCACACATGCACGCACTCACACACGCACCTCCTACACACTCCTTTTTGTTGTTGTTGTTGTTGTTGTTATTATTGTCATTGTTGTTATTATTTAATTTTTTTATGGATGTTATTTACTGAACTTCTTTGTTGTTGTTTTTGTTTGTTTATTTTCATTTATTTATTTATTTATTTTTTTTTTTAGGTTTGCAATGCCTTGTGATAATTTTGTGGTCCATGAAAATAAAGTCTAGTATATGTATTCTCTGTTTGCCCCATCTTTTTTTTTTTTTTTTTCTCTCTCTGTTCTTGTGATTTCAAGTTAGAATAGAATTATGATTTAACATTTTAGACGTCATATGAATCCATTGTCGCGACGCTGTGAATGAAATCAAGGCAATCAGGTATTCAGTCAATCAGTCAATCAGACAATCAGACAATCGTGTGCGCTGCTTGGCGAGTCTTGCGAGTGTTTGGTTCCCGTAAGTTTTGGCATGCATGGAAGTGTGGGTGTGCGCTGGTGCTGGAGTGCAGGGTACGCCAGGGAGTCGGCAAAGGAACACACACACACACACACACACACACACACACACACACAAGGTAGATAAGATGGTGAGCGCAGGTTGGAATCCTACCACATGCCGTCTTGAAACTTTTCCATTTGTCGAGTAATTTAAAGTTATCTACATGTCACCATGATATCCAAGTTCTAGGTGGAGGTGTAATTGCCTTATACCAAACATGCGCTTGGGTGGTGATATAGGCCCTAATACATACATAACATACATAACATACATAAATAATAGGATAACAAAGGGCCACCAGGGCCCATCTAGGTTTTCCTGTATCAGTCGCACAGCGACCTCGTCATCAGTACTTAAAGATACACTTACAAGTACACAATACATTATATACTAATTCTAAATATTTGGCCCATTAACAGGGCTAAGTCCTGCAGCGAATTCCTCTACAATCTGTGATCCCCATACATGGGGATCATGTCTTGTTTAACTATAGTAAATTTCTTATAAAAACTATCATGCAGCGCTATACATAATTATAAATCTAATAAATTTAAGTGCTTATCTAATCTGTTTTTAAACATTGTCAAACTAGTGCTATTTACAACCCTCTCTGGCAATGCATTCCAGAAGTCTACCACCCTATGACTAAAGAAATATTTTCTTATATCTAACCTGCAGCCTTGCTTTCTAATCTTCCTGCCATGATTTCTAGTCCTACTTCCCTCCTCTAAGGTAAAGAAAGATCTCACATCTATGTAGTTTGTATCTGAGAACATTTTAAATAACTCTATCATATCCCTCTTATACATCTCCTCTCAAATGAAAACATGTTTAATTCCTTTAATCTATCTCTATACTCCAGGCGCTTTAATGCTGGTATCATCCTAGTTGCTCTTCTCTGAACTGCTTCTAACATGTTGATATCCTGCCTATAATGGGGTGACCAGGCCTGTATGCAATACTCTAAATGGGGCCTAACATAGGAATTATATAAGCTACGCACCACTTCCTTACTTTTATAACTAACATTTCTATTTATAAAACCCAGGATCCTATTTGCCCTATTTCTTGCTTCTAAACATTGCTTTGAAAATTTCATAGTCCTGTCTATCACTACTCCTAAATCCTTTCCTTCCTCTACTGCCTCTAGCCAACATCCCTCCATCTCATAGTTAAAGTTTGTGTTGTCTTTACCTAAATGCATAACCTGACACTTTTAGAATTAAACTCCATCTGCCACCTGTCTGCCCATGCTATCAGCCTGTCCAGGTCTCGTTGTATTCTGTAATTGTCCTTTTCACCCTGTACTGCACATGCTATCTTAGTATCATCTGCAAACTTTGATACTTTGCTACTAATTCCTATATCTAAATCGTTAATGTACACCAAGAAAAGAAGAGGTCCTAGCACTGATCCTTGGGGTACCCCACTAACCACTTCCTTCCACTCAGACATTGCCCCATTTAATACTACTCTCTGTTTCCTATCAGAAAGCCATTCACTAATCCAATCAACTAACCTACCCCTATCCCATGTAGTCTCAATTTGTACACTAGCCTCCTATGCGGTACCTTATCAAACGCCTTGCTAAAATCTAGATATATAACATCTATGCTATTTCCATCATCTAACTCCTTGGTAATATATTCTAAGATATCGAGCAAATTTGTAAGACAGGACCTCCCTGATCTAAAGCCATGTTGGGTATCTCTAATTAATCTATTCTCATTTAAATGCTCCCAAATACTACCCTTAATGATTTTCTCTAGTATCTTACATACTATACTAGTTAAACTGATCGGTCTATAATTATTCGCATCATCCTTCCTACCTTTTTAAATATTGGAGTAACATTAGCTAACTTCCAGTCCTGAGGTATCTCAGCAAACCTAAGTGATCTTTCAAAGATTAACTTAAGTGCTTCAGAAATACTGTCTACACCCTCCCTAAGTACTCTGGCATGTAGCTCATCAGGACCACTAGCTTTCCTATCGTCTAGTTCAAGAATAAATTTCCTAATAATTCCCGGTTTTATATCAATATTTTCTAAAGCTCTTAAACTACTCGTCGCACTGTTTGTAACAGGATTTCCTATTCTTTCCTAGTAAATACTGAAGAAAATTGTTCATTCAATAATTCTACTATGTCTTCATTTTGATCCACTACTACACCATCTTTTCTGAGTGGTCCAATCCTATCCTTATTTCTTTTATCACTGACCTTGTAATAACTATATAATTTTTGGGATCTTTACTCCCAGCTCTAGCTAGTTTTATCTCTGCCTGCCTTTTACTTTTTTATAACCTTACTCAAATCATCCCTGACCTGTCTGTACCTAATCAAATCTACATCTTCCCACTTTTCTGCAACTCTCTATATGCCCTCTTCTTCTCTCTGATCTGTCTACCTATCTCATGAGTCCACCATAATGGCTTCCTGTTTCTCTGCCTTATATCTTTGTAAGGGATACACTGCATCACTATACCCTTTACTACAACCTTAAAAATATCCCACATCTCCTGTGCAGTTTTATTTCCAAAACTATCTTCCCAGTTTACCTCTCCTAATAACTGACGTAACCTACCATAATTGCCTTTCTGATAGTTTGGGACTCTAGTCTTATTCACTATATTATCCCTACTGGAATTAATGATAAATCTAATTATATGATGGTCACTGTTTGCTAAAGTCTCTCCTACCTCAACTTCCTTTAAACAATGCTCAATATTTGTTAGTACTACTATGTCTAAAACCTTCCTCCCCCTAGTAGGTTTATCTACCATCTGCACTAAATAGTTATCCTGAAAACTTTCCATAAACTTATTTTCACTAGCATCTCCTACCATCCTCACCCAGCTTACTGACTTAAGATTAAAATCCCCTAAGATAATTGTCTGGCTAGTACACCCCTATTTATCTCATCTACCATAACGTTGTCTACATCTGCTGACTGGTTAGGTGGTCTATAAAAAGCCTGTGCCGCTAATGGGTGGAAGCTGGACAGCGCTACTCATATTCTTCAAGTATACCTACAGGCGCTATAGGCTATAACATAAAAAATAAAATCCTTCCTGCAGACACTGACTCGCAGCACACCTGCTAATTCCTTCACTCGTATGTTGGTTGTGGTCAGTCAAGGTATCCGCTTCGTCCTCGTTCTTGATCTTGTTCATTCTCTTCTTGCTCTTGTTTTCCTCTTGCTCGTCCTTCTCATCCTCGTCTTTGCCCAGATTTTGGGTTTGCTACTTTATATGTGTCACTAAATTAGAAAGTGAGCTTTGTGTTTCCTTTTTTTTCCCTCTGCATCCTTTTTTCTCTTTCTTTCCTAAGCCCAAAATCCTTCTCTCTTTAATTTATCACAAACACTATCGTGAGAACTGATATATCTATTACTATTGTTCTTCCTTGATGTTCTATAGTGATCCTCCTCCTGCTGCTGCTCCTCCTCAGCGGAGTGTAACTCAATAACAGGAGGCAGCTGGTGTTCACTCCCCGGCCAGATATCATCATTAAGGGGCAGCTCCCGCGTTCACTTCACATCTCATACAACCTAATGGTCTCACGCCGCCACACTTCCTACCCTCCGTCATTCTCTTTGTCAGCATTCCCTCAGGCTCGTCATCGCCGCCCTCTCCTCCCCTCCCTGCTCCCTCGCCCCCGCGCACCAAGATGTGGCTGGTGGAATATTGCGGTGCTCGCTGAGGCCACGGCGACGCTGCTCTGGGTGCCATCTGACTTTAATTACTCGTTGTGTTGTGTGCATGGTCGTAGAATTAGATGCGGGAGTGGATGCATAACACGGCCAGGCTTTTTTGCTGGCTCAGGATAAAGGGAATTAACTTTGATTGTCAGTTGATGTCCAAGAAGTTATGCTTAGGAGTGCATTATTGGAGTGAGACGCGGAAAGTTGGGTTAATTTGCACATTTTGTCTGTGTTACTGTGGTTGGTGTAACTACTTTCCTTCTGGTAAATAATAGTATATGATATGTGCGACTGTTATTATGTGTATCTTTGCAACTTATAATTTTTACTTAATCTATTGTAATAAAGTCGCCACGTGTAAATCCAATTCAGTACTCGTCATTCATATAAAATGTACAATTAGATTCCTGTTGAAAATAAGAACGTTGAAAAGAACAATAAAACTGATGGAACTAATCAAACAATTTATAAACTAATCAGTACATGAGTGGTGGAGTCCCTGTATAGTGTTCCTCGTGTGGCACAATTCTTGGATGAGCTCGTTGGTTTATCCTGTGTGACGCTCCACGCTCATTCTTGAGGTACGCTAAATTACAGTTCATCTCATAATTGTACATCATATATCTTACACTACTACCTAGTACTGGAAGGCCTTCATACTAATCCAGTGTAAATACTTATTATTTGTGACTTCATTTTGCGAGTTCAGTATTTGCTTAGCGAAATTTGATACATCTTTTGGCAATGCATAATTCTGGAGTCATAACAT
Organism: Portunus trituberculatus; assembly: GCF_017591435.1. Classification (NCBI taxonomy): domain Eukaryota; kingdom Metazoa; phylum Arthropoda; class Malacostraca; order Decapoda; family Portunidae; genus Portunus; species Portunus trituberculatus. The sequence continues at coordinate 28,557,389 of NC_059300.1, forward strand.
TGGTGATATGAGGGAGTGCGAACAAATATGAATTACAGCCTAAGAGTGCAAGACAATAAGGGAAGCTATAAGATGCATCGATCTTTTATGGCCCAGTCGCTGCATGAAACATACCTATACCTACTATTTCCACTTACCATCACCATCCATGAATCTTTATCGTCTTTTAAGTCTCCCTTGTGTCTGCTTGATTACTGATTCCGTAGCGGTGAAGAACCCATAAAACCTCCGCTAGAGCTCATAACTACACTTTTGAAAAAAAAAACTGAATAACTTACACTGGTGTTTGTTGAAAGTGTTTTGAGAATAAAAACCTCAAGTCATTCGGGTCACGACGATACCGATGCGGGGTGACCCTCATGCTGGGGTGATATGTAGCTGCCGGTGTCCATGACCAATTTGGCGGCGGTAACCTGGCCTGCTGGGGGCGTGTGACCACCTGATGCGTTATTCATTCCGCGGCGACACAGGAAACACAGGTGGCGCGCTGGGAGGTGGGTGACGCTAGGCTGGGCGTGGATGGTGATGTGGATAGTGTGATAGTGAACGGAATTAAAGCTTCCTCCGATGTTAAACTTAGGCCTTAGGACATCCACTCCACACCCGACAGCCACACTCCTGCAGTTCCTCAGTGATGCCCTCGCTTGTTACACCGGCGGGCCGTTGAGAGGTGGGCGAGGTTAGACTGGACTGGGCTGGCCTGGGATGGTCTGGTATGATGGTGAGTGGAAAACTTCGTCCTAAAGGCTCCTGTTGGTAGCCACTCCACGCCTATTAGCCACACTCGTGCTCTCAGTGACGCCCTTGCTTGTTATACCGGCGAGTTATCAGGAGGTGGGTGGCGCTGGGCTGGACTGGGATGGTGCAATGCTAGGTGAAAAGCATCTTCCAGTGATAGGTCTTTGTTAGGACAGCCTCTTGAAGCCCAGTAACCACACTTCTGTTCACGATGATGCCCTTCGTTTGGTGCGCTGCCCAGCCGTTAGCCATTCATAAAGACTTCTGGGATATTTTTGAACCTCGTCACCATAAAGTAAATAATTAAAGAGGAAATGTTGCAGGGATAACATAAAGATCAGCTATGCCAGGTATCTTTAGAAGGAGTCAAGGAAGGATGCGTTAGGTGAGGTCAGGTCATGGTGGCTTAGCTAACCTTATCTATCCTAACTTGTCTAACACACCCACCCTAATCTATCTCAAAGGTGACTCAGGCGGCTGGAATCTTCACAACATACTTTTATTCCTTTAGGATAAATTAATGAATAGATTATAGGTTAGATTAGGTATGGTCATGGTGGATTTTCAAACATAGTCTTTTAGATTTATCTAACCTAACTTATTGGGCTATATTCTACTATGATTTCTTTTTATTTTTCCTCTCATTTTATTTTAATCAGTGCAATAGTCCGCCATTCAGGTTTGGTGAAAGAAGAAAAAAAATATAGTAAAAATAGAAGGGTAAAAAAAGGGTCACGCGGCCGCACGTGTTTATGCTCGGTCGTAAAGATGTAGCGCTTTGTGCCGCTCCATTTATATATATACATATATATATATATTTTTTTTTTTTTTTTTCACAATACACAATAAATATTGTTTGCAGTAACAAGGACCATGACAGCTGCACCATCGTTATCGCCAACAAATGTAACTAATCCTGTTGGCCCAAAATAACGACCCGCGGGTCCTGTAAACCAGAGCTGACCTGACGCGTCCCGAACATTATGACGACCTGCGTGCGGCCTGCGTGCGGTGGGGCGAGGGGAGAGGTCACACCGGGTCACGCCGAGGTCACCACCACCACTACCACCACCACCACTGCCGCCACCACGACCTGTTTAACGGCACCGAATAAAGTACTCGAGGAAAGTTATCTGGCGGAATGACCTTTTACGCTTGGTGTATTGTTTTAGCGGCGACACGTTACGAGGCGGGGGGCGGTGAGGGGCTTCAGGGGAGGAGGTCTTTACTATGCAGGCCAGGCGGGAAAAGTAGGTGTTTTCAGGCCACACGCACTCACACACACACACACACACACACACACACACACACACACACACACACACACACACACACACACACACACACACACACACATGGTTTCCTTTAAAAACTATACCTTGTTACACAAACACTCGTACCCTTATCGGCGTCATATTATCCCATTGTTGTGGCGCATTAATGAGTCAGTCAGCTCCACAGGCAAGGTGAAAACTCGTGAGTGCGATGGAATGCATCCACGTACAGTCATGAATCATTATACTTGCGTGATGAGATCCGGGCCATCGAGAGCCTCCCGCCCAGGTGTGCTGTCACTCACCTGCCTCAACCTGATGTGCCAATCTGCTCTCGTGCAAATAAAAGTGGGAGACTGGAGGCTGGAGGCGCGGCGGTGGTTGTGGTGGTGGCAGTGGTCTAGTGGGTGGATGGGTGAATTGTGAATTATTTACTGGTGGTTGTGATGGTGATGTTGGTCTGACTGACTAGCTGATTCAGTGCTGCTGGGACTGATAGACTAACTGACTGACTGTTTATTGCTAAGACTGACTGACTGAATAACTGACTCAGTGCTCATGAAGCTGACTTACCGACTGACTTTAATGTTTGTGGAACTGACTGACTGACTCAATTCTCACCAGACATGCAAAGAACGTGGCTCGGAAAGAAATGACAATGTTTCCATCGCATTCATTGTACTTGCAAGAAACACATTTCCAAGGACTCAGGATAAAACAGAATATAAAGTATTTGTTTCTTAGATTACAGAACTGTCTAGAAATTGTAGTGCAGAAACGTATGTCCAAATTATTGACAATTATGGAGACAAAAAAAAAAAACATATACTACTGAAAGGGTTATAGCTGAAGGTTTTGTTTTTTGTTAGGTATAGGTAATGAAGAGTACAGAGTGTGCAAGATGTTTTCTTCCGTTGATGATGCTGGATCCTTGTTAAGCTACCACTGAATCATGAAAATACCCTTGAAAATCACAACTTTTATTAGTTTTATTTTCTTAATGTAAGAAAAGTTCCTGCAAAGAACAAGAAAAATATCGATTGAAAATCCCACTGAAGTGACGATCCCCATACAGTTAAAATCGGCATTACAGAGCGTGTTGAAGTTGTCAAGATACTCAGATGTTTGAGAATACTGGCCTATACTGTGGGATATAGTACGTACAAGAACATTACGACATAATGATCAAAAGAGAGAGATAAAAAAAAGAGAAGTTTTCAAGAAGACTATGTATATAACACACTATTTGTCTCCACCTATTATTGGTACCATTGTTTCTATAACTGTTGTAATCGTTATTGTTTGTGTCATTATATTGTTTGCAGTCATTTCCCTTCCCAAACTTTTTTTTGCATTCCTTTCCCTTCCCAAACTTTTTTGTTTGTTTTCTCTCTAATGTTTAATTGAAATACTTTGGGGTCACTACGTACTTTTGTCACATTAGTATGCAAGGTGAGCTTTGTGTTGTGGCTTTGTAGTGTTTTGCATGCTAATTCTTTCTTTTATATTTATTGTGTGATGGAGATACTCTAATATCACTACTTTCGTCACGTCAACATGCAAAGCGGTTGAATGTTATGGCCTCAAATTCTCAATACATTATTGTCTATCATTGCAACTCCTTTCAGAGACCACAGAGATGACTACCCGTGCTCCGTCCCTTGATGCACAAAACATATCAGACTATCGCTAGAATCATTAAAACACTCAACAAACTATTCAAACTAGAAACTATCAGACATGAGCCATGCAGGATGATTAAGTTGTTTAGTATACGATCTTGTGTCTTCATACTACACATGCCTTTAGTTCACCTGGCTAAGGTTATGATGCGAGGAGTGTATGGCACAAAGCGGGGCTCATATTCTCAAACACTTCGCCCTTCACCGCCACTCTTTCAAAAGGTTTTATTTAAGCTTATATGAATTTGTAAAGGTGTTTTTAATTTGATAGAGGCAGATTGACAAGATTTCTACATTATTGACTGGAGAAACACTCTTGAAATCCCTGCTAATTATTTCTGTAGCCTTGGAAAATAATCGTGGTGAGAGAGCAGAGCGTTTCTGAAAAAATGCGAGTCTGGGGCAAAGCGGGCACCAGCTATGTCTCAGAAACACCACCAGCACTACCATCACCACCATCACCATCACCATCACCATCACCATCACAACTACCATCACCCACCATCGCTGCCCCAATGACATTAACGGCATCATTTGTTGTCCACGATGACTGCCTCTTCTGCGAGTGTTTTTGTAGGGCGCCTCCATTAAGTAAAGTGCCGCTATCTGTCTTGAGGGAGGGGCCGCGGCTCTTCTTGGTGTAGTTAAGGGATGCACACTCAAACTTTTCTGATTGCTACCTAGGCCCCGGCGTGCTTGCTTGCTGTGAACCTGTGTGCTGACTGTCTATTGCTGCGTATTGGAGGTGCTGTTTTCCTTTCGAAGCTTTTGAGTGGGTCTGTATTCATTTATTCATTCATCTCATTTATTATCTATTTTATATGTGAAGGAGTCTGACCACGTATGACAGCAACAACCTTACGAGTAACCACTGTGCATTTGTTTCTGTCTCGCTGTTCCTTGGCTAGGGCTGTTTTAGTCTTTTTTTTTTATTGTTTGAGTTTCTTTTGTTTTATTTTTCTTGTATGTTTTGATCTGCTTTTGGTTTTGATTTTTCCTGTTTTTGTCACGTTTGTTTTCATTTATTTCTTCGTGTGTTTTTGCCTGCTTTGTGTGTGTGTGTGTGTGTGTGTGTGTGTGTGTGTGTGTGTGTGTGTGTGTGTGTGTGTGTGTGTGTGTGTGTGTGTATCTTCGTTCCTTTTCATGTTATGTCTTAGTTTTTGGTACGAGACGAGTGTTTATTTCTTTTCTTCTCGTTAATCTTTTATTTTATTTAATTCCCATCTCATATAAACGAGCCTATTTTTCTTGATTTTTTGGACTGTTATTCGTTGTTCTCCTCTCGACATACTAAATTATTTTCGTTTCCTCTACAACTTTCCTTTTTTTTTTTCTGCCATAGTTGAGTCAGCTTCCTTCAGTCTAGTCCAAGATCTCGACCGTACCTCACCTCATCTCACTTGTTTTTTAACCCCTTCAATACTAAGAGACATTTTTACCTTGATATTTGTGTACGACCAGACCATTTTATTGAAATTAGGGAAGGTTTGATGGAGGTCAGTAGAATAATAACCACAGCCTTCACTATTTTAACCCCTTCAGTACTGAGACACATTTTTACCGTGAGATTTGTATACGATTGTACCATTTTATTGACATTAGGAAGGGTCTATGAAAGTGAGAAGAATAATGGGCACAGTCTTCAATATCTTAATCCCCCACATGTGTTTCTGGATCTGTATAAAATCACCAAATATTAAACAGACTGAATATGGAAACACGTCATGGTACTGAAGGGGTAAAATCAACCAGGTTAATTAATTCTGCCTTACGCCCCCATGCGGTAAATCTGTGAGTGAAACAGTCAGGATCAAACAACAGAGACACAATACATACTCAGAAGAAGACGAGTCGGTGAATAAGAAAATAATAATGAGAAAAAGGGAAGAAAGGACAAAGAAAAAAAGTGATCTACATTTTCCGGAGCTAAAGGTAAAGGCTGAAACTTCGTGGAATATTGGTCTTTATTTTTACCTGCGATATAAAGCAACGGTGTGTGTGTGTGTGTGTGTGTGTGTGTGTGTGTGTGTGTGTGTGTGTGTGTGTGTGTTTACCTCCCTCCGTGCCAGCCAGCGAGCCTGCGTTCGGGTCCTCGTATTATTTATGGCGCTAAGATATTCAGTTTGCACAAGCAGTCAAATCAAGTACAGATGTTTGTTTTTTCAGTGTGCGTTTGTTAGGCCACTTTTTGGAGGGCTTGCTTTTGTTTTGTGCGGTGGTGAAGTGGTGAGTTGTGGTGTGGTAAGGTATAGTGAGATGTTTATGGTGTAATGCAAATAGTGTTGATCCTATGGAATGCTTCTTCTTCTTCTTCCTCCTCTTCCTCCTCCTCCTCCTCCTCCTCCTCCTTCTCCTCCTCCTCCTCCTTCTCGTCCTTCTCACCCACGTACTTGTTTTTTTCTTCTCCATTCTCTCTTCATTTTCAATCGTCGTCGTCGTTCTTTCCTCTTCATCTTCTACCTTATCCTCGTCTTTCTCGTCTTTATGCTTTTCCTTTTTCTCTTCTTCGTCGTCGTTGCTGTTGTTACCCTTGTTCTTGCTCTGCTCCTTGTCTTATTTGCCCTCCTCCTCCTCCTCCTCCTCCTCCTCCTCCTCCTCCTCCTCTTCTTCTTCCTCCTCCTACGTATATATTTTCCTTTCCACCTCTTTCCTCTCCCCCACTTTTTTTTTTCCATTTTCTGTTTGGTGTTACAATTCCCCCACGCCCTCCTCCAAAAAGAAAAGTTTAAATTTACCTTCATATTTCCCCGAAGGTTGTTATTTTTGTGTTTTGTTTATGCTTTGTGTGTACGTATATATACCTAGCCCTGTTTTATTTCGTTAGTTGTATTCATTTATTGTTTTCCATTCTTTTTTTGTTGCATTTTTATTTGTTTTTACACACACACACACACACACACACACACACACACACACACACACACACACACACACACACACGAGGGTAGGCATGGGGTCTACTGATCATGTGTGGGTGGAGAGAGAGAGAGAGAGAGAGAGAGAGAGAGAGAGAGAGAGAGAGAGAGAGAGAGAATAAAAAGAATTCCCGCTGTTGCTGCTCCGTAACAGGAGAGTGAAAAGAATATTTCGGGGAACGTTTTCAATATTCCGTTACGTGGAGTCGTGCTGATGTTCCCCCTCTGTGTGTGTGTGTGTGTGTGTGTGTGTGTGTGTGTGTGTGTGTGTGTGTGTGTGTGTGTGTGTGTGTGTGCGTCATGAGAAGGAAGCTTTTGTACTGGGTAGGAAATGTGCTGAATCTCGTTTTTTTTTTTTATGGTTCAGGATGAGATAACGAAACTTAAAGAACATAACTCGAGAAGTCTTCTATGTGTGGATTGATTAAATTGATTTTTTATTGATTCTATTGTGCCCAAAAAATAATAAGTCCCTGAGCCAATAAGAAATTTAGGAAGCACACCAATAAGTATATAACTCTAAAATAAATGAAGAATATCTGAATTTAGGATTGATTGATTGATTAAGTGATTTTTTTTTTATTATCCACTTACATAAGAACATTTACAAACTACTAAGCGTTTTAGAGAGTTTGAGGGCACGTTTTTCTAGAATAACTTTGTAAGGAACACGCATATCATTATGAAATTTTGCCACAGTGTACTTGACACCCTCCCCGAATATCCCAATGTGTCAAGAATCGTCAACAGTATATAATAATGGCACTTCTCCCTATAAAAACAAGTGAAAGTCACTTATCCCTCACGAAGAAACGGACAAGTGGTGAGATATGGTGACGTAGTACTATCTGTGACGTAGTAACAAGCTCCACCCACATAGTCCCTCCCCCTGCTCCTTCCCTCCCTCTCTCCCATCCACCTCTCCATATTTCGCTTCCTTCCTCCCCTCCCCTCCCTTCCCCTCCCGTCTATGTATTCCCCTACCTCTCTCTCTCTCTCTCTCTCTCTCTCTCTCTCTCTCTCTACGTCACCATTTCTCACCACTTGTCCGTTTCTTCGTGAGGGATAAGTGACTTTCTCCTGTTTTTATAGGGAGAAGTGCCATTATTATATACTGTTTACGATTCATGACACATTGGGATATTCGGGGAGGGTGTCAAATACACTGTGGCAAAATTTCATAATGATATGCGTGTTCCTTACAAAGTTATTCTAGGAAAACGTGCACTCAAACTCTCTGAAACGCTTAGTAGCTCTCTTAATTTTTATTCCGACAGTCGGTGTGTGTGTGTGTGTGTGTGTGTGTGTGTGTGTGAGGCTATGCAATCAATTACAGGAAAACAGTCACGCTTCGGACTAACTTCGTAGTGTATGTGTACTCGTGTGTCTTTTCACTGGAACGTATTAAACAGCTTCCCGGTAAATACCACGATCAACTCATTGAGATAAAACACAACCACTCTAGAAGGAAATACGACTAAGTGCATAAAGTTTCAAGTGTTGAGGACGTTCAGGTTCAATAATTGTTTTGACGCCTCCGTGGTCGAAGCTTCGGTGCATGTGTCATAGCGCACCACCAGCACTGACTCCTCCTGGCTAGCAGTGTTACCAATTTAAATACCTTATAGCGCACCAAACACACTCTTCCTGGCAGTGTTACCAATTCGAGCATCTCACAAAGCCGATCCGTGTTGATCTCTCACTTCATAGCAGCAATCTCAATATTTGTCTTGTTGATATTATTAGAACATTTCATCATACTTAAGAAGATATTTGCATTAATCAGGGTGTCAAAAGTAATCTACAACTAATCATTTACTATGATTTTACCTTCATTTAGTTAAGTGCATCTAATAACTGGTGATTTTGTGAAATTTGCATACGAACATAAGAAAATCGACTTATATCCGCCTATCATCATCATTCTTCCTCTAAAGCTCCCTTGTAAATCACCACTACCAATCTGTCTTTTGGGTGTATTGCATTATTCTACCAGTGTGTATTTCAGTGCTAAATTAGAAAAAAGTGTGTGTGTAGTACTGAGTGGGGTTAAAGCAAGATTGGATCACTTTTTTTCAGTATTACCATCAAAATCTATCCACGCACAATGTTATTACTCCCTAGTGGCATGGTTTCAATTTTGTACTTTACATGCGAAATATAAACTCGTGACATAATTGTATAAGATTTTTGTACAATTATATTTACATACTAATTGAACCTTTATTATTCCCAAAATGTTCATGTTTATCCAATTTGGGGTAATTTCCGCCATTTCCCCTTCCCTGCTTTTAAGTCGCGTGCGGTGCTGGTGAAACACGAATCTGTGTACTAATACTAACAGGTTTTGCGTTATTCCATCACTACCTTTGGTGCCTGTAATGTCTGAATGTACTTTTGGACCCATGAACGTATCTGTAAAGTGATCTTGATATCCCTTTTCATCTCAATGTAATCAATAATAACGATTTTCAGTTAAGTACATGATTCTCCCCTTTTTGCTAGGTTTTACGTTCGGTTTCCCTATAATGTTAGGGCTAGGACGGTGCCTCCGGATAGGGGGCTTTGGTTTTGACATAGGGGAACCCTTATACCGGGTTGATGCAAAAAAATAAAAATAAATAAATAAAAAAAAAAAATAAATATATATATATATATATATATATATATATATATATATATATATATATATATATATATATATATATATATATATATATACAGTGCTTACTCAATTTTGCGAGAAATGGGGCGGCATTGTGAGTCGCAAATTTGGAAATCGCAAAATTGGAAGTATTATTCCTATGGGAAAAATTGAATATGGTGGAACCCTTGTCCATGGTCGCCTAATTTTTTACAATATTTTCCTAATATTTTGCCCATATTTATATCACATATATTGAGCCAGGTATCTTTCCATATGAATGATCACAGTGTTTGTACAATGGCTACGAGAATAAAAAATCTGTCCACCATAGGTTTTTACAGCTTTTTCAATTTTCTCACTGTTTTTAAACACCATTCTCACAGTTGATTCTCCCACACCAAACTCTCTGGAAATATCACAGTTCCTTTTTCCATCTCTTTTCATCTTAATTATCTTCATCTTCTGCTCCAAAGTTAGCCTAATGTTTTTCTTGGTTGGTGGCGCCATGTCGCACAAAGTCGAGCACAAGGATTCCTCCAAATTTGCAGAGAGAACTCCGTGGAGGTGTACGTAAACAAATGGAAGGCGGGAGGGAGCGGGGCAGTGTTGCCAGATGAGCTTCGTTGAATTACCGCCAGATTTTTATGAAAACTAGCCAAAAACCACCAAACTATGATAAATATAATATAAATATGATAATAATATAGTATAATATGATAAATATGAATAAATTAATAAAATATTGCCTATATAATACAGTAATATATAATTTGCGGGAACGCTCTCTCCCGCCACCACTTGCAATACTGGGAGAAAGGAGCAAGATGGGGAAATTTTAAAAATGGCAATTTTTGGTCCTTGGTCGCAAAATTGGCGTATCGCAAAATTTGAACTCGCAAAATTGGAGTAAGCACTGTAAGTATATATATATATATATATATATATATATATATATATATATATATATATATATATATATATATATATATATATATATATGATTTTCCTCTTTGACTTCCCAATGGAAACTGAAAAACAAACAACATTTAGAGAACTGAAGGACCAAACACTATTGAGTTAAGGATCCAAGCTCTACTTTTTTTTTTCTTTTTTTTATACGGAGGGAAGAGAGCCAGCCAAAAGAAAAAAAAAGAAAGTTAGAAAAAAGCCCACTTGAGCGCTGGCTCTCCAAAGAGTACAAAAAGTGCCAAAACCGTCTGCCAGAATAAGGGGAGCAAATGCCTTGATACCTCCCTCTTAAAAGAAGACAAGTTGTAGGAATTCGGAAATACAGATGCAGGGAGGGAGTTCCAGAGTTTACCAGTGAAAGGGATGAATGATTGAACGTACTGGTTAACTCTTGCATTAGAGAGTTGGACAGAATAGGGATGAGAGGAAGAAGAAAGCCTTGTGCAGCGTGGCCGCAGGAGGAGGGGAGGCATGCAGTTAGCAAGATCAGTAGAACAGTTACCATGAAAATAGCGATAAAATATAGAAAGGGATGCAACATTTCGGCGGTGAGAAAGAGACTGAAGACAGTTAGTCAGAGGAGGGAGTTGATGAGACGAAGAGCTTTCGATTCCACCCTATCAAGCAAAGCTGTGTGACTGGAACCCCCAAACATGCGAAGAGTACTCCATACAGGGACGAATAAGGCCCTTATACAGAGTAAGGAGTTGGAGGGGCGAGAAAACTGGCGGAGACGCCTCAGAACACCTAATTTCATAGAAGCTGTTTTAGCAAGAGATGAGATGTGAAGTTTCCAGTTAAGATTATGAGCAAAGGACAGACCGAGGATATTCATTGTGGAAGAGGGAGACAGTTGAGTGTCATTGAAGAAGAGGGGATAGTTGTCTGGAAGGTTGTGTCGAGTTGATAGATGGAGGAATTGAGTTTTTGAGGCATTGAAAACTACTAGATTTTCTCTGCCCCAATCGGAAATTTTAGAAAGATCGGAAGTCAGGCGTTCCGTGGCGTCCCCGCGTGATCTGTTAATTTCCTGAAGGGTTGGACGTCTCTGAAAGAACGTGGAAAGATGTAGGGTGGTATCATCAGCGTAGGAGTGGATAGGGCAAGAAGTTTGGTTAAGAAGGTCATTAATGAATAATAGAAAGAGAGTGGGTGACAGGACAGAACCCTGAGGAACACCACTATTAATAGGTTTAGGAGAAGAACAGTAGCCGTCTACCACAGCAGCAATAGAGCGGTCGGAAAGGAAACATGAGATAAAGTTGCAGAGAGAAGGATAGAAGCCGTAAGAGGGCAGTTTTGAAATCAAAGCTTTATGCCAGACTCTATCAAAAGCTTTTGATATGTCTAACGCAACAGCAAAAGTTTCACCGAAATCTCTAAAAGAGGATGACCAAGACTCAGTAAGGAAAGCCAGAAGGTCACCAGTAGAGCGACCTTGACGGAAGCCATACTGGCGATCAGACAGAACTCAAAACGATACGTCATGTGTGTGTGTGTGTGTGTGTGTGTGTGTGTGTGTGTGTGTGTGTGTGTGTGTGTGTGTGTGTTTCATGGACGATGCCTCAAAACTAACACGGGTCCACTGAACAAACAATTAACACTACTAGGGGCTATAGTCGTGGCGGAAGTACAGAGCTGGACATAGCAGCCGTGACAGATAAAATGACACGGTGCCTTTATGTAGGTAATTTGGCCAGCTCCAAAAATAGCCCGTGTCATATCACTGCAAGGTTTTAGGCAGGGACTGTTACATATATGGAGAATGGAAGGGAGGAGAGAGGAGGGGGAAGAGTAGGATGAGGTAGAGGAGAGAGGGAGAGGGAGTTTGAAGCGTATGGTGTCTGCTTTACTGGGCTCAAGTTAATTAAATTTTTAGTTAATTAGATATTGATTCCAGGTGAGTGGTGGTGGACAGAAGGTAAGATACGCAGCACAGTACTCTTTGAATGCAGTAGTGTGGTAGTGGTGGTGACAGTGGTGGGGGTGGTGGTGGTGACAGTGGTGGAGATACCAGGAAAGAAACATTGGTGACGGTAAATAACAAGAGGGGAAGATAATAATGGTGATAGTGTTGGTGGTGATGAGTAATAGGAGGGGAGATTATAATTGTGATGATGGAGGAAATAATGATGTGGGTGGTGATGGTAGGGGAAGGAGAAGGGAGATATTTGAAAATGGTGATAATTATGATAGTGGTGGCAATAATGATTGATAAAGGATAATAATATTAGTGGTGATAATGATGAGGATGATGGACAATAAACAAGGAGAGAATAATAATGATGGTGATGATAACTGCTGACAATACTGATAATGATTTCAAATTGGAACGAAATGATGATAGCACTGATGGTGATGCTGATGATGGTGATGTCGATAGAGCTCTCTCTCTCTCTCTCTCTCTCTCTCTCTCTCTCTCTCTCTCTCTCTCTCTCTCTCGTGTGTGTGTGTGTGTGTGTGTGTGTGTGTGTGTGTGTGTGTGTGTGTGTGTGTGTGTGTGTGTGTGTGTGTGTGTGTGTGAATATATATATATATATATATATATATATATATATATATATATATATATATATATATATATATATATATATATATATATATATATATATATATATATATATATATATATATATATATATATATATATATATATATATATATATATATATATACATGTTTTTTTCCTTTCAATTCTTTGTTGTGTGTTTTTCATTACCATCATCATCGTTTTTTACACCTGCCTGACTGACCCTGCGTTTGGTGAAGCTATTTTTGGTGCCAGTGGTTCTAATCTGGTGCTATGGCTACACACACACACACACACACACACACACACACACACACACACACACACACACACACACACACACACACACACATTTATATATATATGTTTTGTTGTCCCCTCAAGCTCGGTGATTTAACGTTGGTTTAAATTTGGATGCAGGTTCTCATGCCGTAAACCTGCTAATTGTTCACCGCTGTAACATTGCGCCATTAGGATAAATTCCAAGCTCAGCGATAACCTGTTATTTCATGTGCGATTCTTGTTTAGTGTCCGTAGCACTTTTTTCTTTTATTAGTATTCCCTCCTGCCCTCCCTCTGCCTTTGAAGCTGGAAATTGTAATTGTGTTGCTCTCTTGATTAGAACGAGGTTGTGCTGCGTTATTAAATAGTCGTGCAGTGCTGCGCATCTGCTGCTGCTGTGTATGTGTTGCTGTTGAGGGCTAGGCGGGTGCAGGCTTGGGCAGGGCAAGGTTGGGTGCGTGCATTGCTATGGCGAGGGTCGCTGACGTGCTGCTGATAAGGTTGCCACAGCACGGAGGCTCTGGTGTAATGGATGAGATGCTGCAGGGGATGTGGATGTCCTGTCTTAGTTGCTGTTTGTCTTCGTTTTCTCTTCCTCCTTCTGCTGGATGCTGTGCCGTGCTGCGGGCGCTGCTGTGCTCCCCAGGACTAGGATGTGATGCTGTGAGAGGAGTTTTCATGTCTTTTGTTCGTGTTCGTGCTCCCTGTAAATGGAGTGAGGGTGTGTAGCACGCTGTAAGGATAATGACGCTTTGAGTGACGTTACCTGCCGCGAACAAATGAGTCTTGCCCCTAATGCTGCCTAACATCGGCTGAAATAGGCCACGGTGGCGGATCAACTTGTACTCGACTGAAATAAAGTTGAGCTTGGTGTGTTAGTGCCGTGCATGTCGATGTGCACGTCAGGATGGTGCACGGAAACATGCCATGTGCATGGCGGCATGTGTGAGTGATAACCTGTGTGAGGGGCTGGTTTAAAGAGCCATTGAGGCTGCGGATAGTGGAGGCTGGTGAGGTGCGTCCATGGCTCGCTCACCTGCGTGGCGTCATGAGCCGGCTTCCGCCACCAACCAGGTGTACCACTCTCCTCACCCTGCTATCCCGCTCCCCTCGTCATCTCGGGCCGCATCTTTCAGGGACGGGATTCTCTGTACATCTATAGGGACTCATGGCTCAAGTAATAGCTTTGCTTACTTTATCAGACTTTATATTGCCTTGGTTTTAGGGGGGGAAGACCTTCAAGCCTTAACCCTGAAGCTGTGTGTCGCACCCTGCCGCCGCTAGGGTCGGGGCGAGCGCCGGACTGTGCGCGCGCAGATCGAACTGGTTTCAAGCGCAAGGGGGTCGTGGGCGCCAGCCTCCCAGTCGATAGGGAGCCCACGGCCGGAAGGGACGCTGGTGCTTCTGAGGGCCGCGGTGCGCGCGTGTGTGTGTTTGACGGTGCTAGCAGGATTGTTCGTAGTCCCGGTGGGTACTCGCTGAGGCTGCCTCGTGGCGCGGCGTCCCGAGGGAGCAGTGCATGATACTTGTGTGTGTTGCTGTATTGGTGCTGGTCCGAGGCACTCAAGTGTTGGCTGGAGCGGCAGGGCTGCCGTGGTGACCGGAGCTGTGGAACTGAAGGGCCCAGAGTGGCGGATCTGGAGCCAGAGCCCGAACCGACGGTACTCTGCCATCATGATGGTGGCTGGCGGGGAACGGTGATGATGCTTGCTGGCTCTAATGTTTGCTCAGGCAGTGGCAGGCGAGTGGTTAGCCCCTCAGGGGACTCCAACAGCACCAAATTCAACAGCTACAGCATCAGCAACGGAAGTGGCAGGAAAAGCATCCTCAGCATCAGCAATATCGAGCATGGGGCCCACACCGCCCACCGCTTCTCCAGTCTCTCTCCGAAAGCAGCTCTCTCTCTTGGTAATCATGCCGTCGCTGGCCTGCTTAGTCCTGGCGCTGTTGGTGCTGCCCTCGTCAGTCGTAGCCACTGCTTCCTCGTCTTCGTCCTCCTCTTCATCCTCAGGGTTAAGCGAATCTCCGCGAGGTGAGTAACTTGCTTTATTAGTTTGCGTGTAGAAGTTTGTAGCGGAGCTGATAAGCTCTGTCACAGTGGCGGGGGCGGTGTGAGGCTGGTGGTGCCGCCTGTTACACCGGGGGCGATTCCGGGCGGGCGTGATGAAAGGTTAGTGGGGAGGGAAGGCAGTTTTATGTTTGGCCTAATTTTGCACCACAAATAGGCGTATCAAAGAACATTTACCCGAGTGTTTCTTGGGTGTAATGCGCACTGTACTCGGCGATGCGTGCGCAACTGCACACATAAATCTCGCACATACAAGCACGCACACACGCACGCACGCACATGCTCGGCACTGACATGACATTATTGATGATGCTTCACACCCTCCACAGCATGATGGTTCCTGTGGGACGGCGCGCTCTCATATTCTTCTTAACACCCGCCTCGTTCATCACCACATTATTAAAGGCTCACTTCTGCAGGGCCTGCCTCCCTTCCCTCCTTCCGTCAGGTTGTAGTGCGGTGCGTCGCCAGCCTCCCACAGCGCCGTGCTTGGGACTAGCCTCTGTGTAAGTCATTATCCGGCACACGTATATAGGTCAGTCGCCAGCCATTAGTTTCCCCCTTAGCAGCACTGCCTGCCTCGCCGCTGCAGTCTTGGCACCGCTCGCTCCCTCCTGTCACGAACGTTTCCACTACCTCATGCCTTTACTGTCCCAATGATTTATGATTTATTTACTTCACTTTCCCCTCTCCCTTGGTCCTGTGCAGCTTTTATCCCTCGCTGTGGGAGTGTGACAGATGGCGTGGGTTCATCTGAATGTTAGCTCACCTGGTGCCATCTGCTGCGGCTCGGCATATGGTGGTGAGCCGCAAAGCCCCTCAAAGATCTCTAAATAATCTGACGGTTTTTATACGCGTGTTTTCTGGCTTTTTCTGCCATTACTTTGTCTGTTCGTGGTGGTGGTGGCGGTGAAGAGAGCGTGATGCTGCAGTGGTGGTGGTGGGAGGAGAGGACGGCACTGCAATGATGGTGGTGGTGGTGGTGATGGAGATGATGATGATGGCGATGGTGGTGGTGGAGATGGAGGTGATGATAGTACTGGTGGGGAATATCAGTCAGTGGTTCGTCGTTTAGCTCAGTATTTCCTTCTTATATTGCGGAGAGGGAAGGGCGAGGCACAGTTCGTTTGGCTCTGCTATGTGTTGGTCTTGGCTGGCGGATGCGAAAGGAATTGGTTGCCACGCTACGGACGAATATGTCTTAGAGATGTATCGGATATCCGCATCCGCATTCGCATCCGCGGAACATCCGCATATTCTTTCACATCCGCATCCGCATCCGCATCCGCAGTTGTGATAAACTGAACATCCGCATCCGCATCCGCATCCGCATTTGTGATGTAATATACATCCGCATCCGCATCCGCATCCGCATTCAACAGAGGATGTGTGGATGCGGATGTGTGTTGTGTATTGCACAACCTATATATTATAGAGTAATATACTCGTAATATAGAGTATAGACACGCAGTTACAGATACAGACCAGCAGAGTACTGCCTGCTGCTTACAGACTTAGAGTTCAGACAGAGGTTAGAAATGTGTAGTAAATTTAGTGATGTGCGTCTAATGAATTAATTATCTAGTAAAACTAAAGCAAATAATATCACGGATTCATTTCCTTTCAAACTTACACAACGTAATGTGTCTAGAATTTAGGGGAAGGTCAGGAGGAGGGGGCGAATTTTACTTAGTGACTATGAAGTACAAACATAGTAAATAAACTTCTCCTGTCTGCATGGTCTGACGTTGAAACAGGCTTTTTTTTCGGGAGGGGGGAGGGTGCTCCTCTTGGTGAGAACGTTTGACGTAAAAAACATCCGCATCCGCATCCGCATCCGCGAGGATGTCATATTTTGATATCCGCATCCGCATTTGCATCCGCATTTTAGTAGAGACTGACATCCGCATCCGCATTTGCATCCGCAAAATGACATCGCATATACATCCGCATCCGCGGATGTCTGAAATTCGACATCCGATACATCTCTAATATGTCTGACTCGTGGTGCAATCAGACGTCAAATAAACTGCTACACCTCCATAGAGTTTAACATTTTCTATCAGTTCAAGGATATCAGATGTTTGTTTTTATAAGCCAACAGATAATCTTATAATACTTCTTTGTCAGATCTTTCAAACATTGTTAGCAGATTACTGGATTTTGATCGAAAAATGTTGATATTTGGGGAAGACAGAAATTTTCAGTGACAGAACAAAAGTAAGCAGATGCATAAGACATTTAGTAGTATTTGTGATGGAGAAGATATGGAGGCTACTAGAGAGGGAAAGAGAGGCACACGAGAGTGGACATAGTGATAACTGTGAGGAGGTTAAGAGTAATGGGTGAGTGAGAAGGAAAACAAGACTTGCAGTAATACTTGGGAGGGGGAAGATCTGAAGGAAAAACAAAATACATGTGAGAGAAGGAGAGCATAATGTACGTAGCGATAATTGGAAGACTTGGAGTGATAGTTGTGTAGGATTGGACACACAAGACTTGCAGTGATACTTGTGAGAGGAGGAGTATAATGACCGAATAGGATACATAAAATGGAAAGAACAGTATAAGGCAATGCATGCAGCGATCACTATAAGGTGTTAAACTATAGGGGTACTGATAAAGGAAGGGCAAGTACAAGGTGTGTGAACTTGCCAGTGAGATCCTGAGTCAATATAAAATGTGAAACGAAAGAAATGCGTTGGGTATAAAAGAAGTGATTCCTTTGCGAAGTAAACGTTATTATTCCTTCGTTATATGAGTAAGATCGTACAGTTTCTCATCTTGTTTCTTAAATCCGATTACAAAACTTGAAATAAATATCAATAATTTTTTTCTATGGGAAGAATAACAATATTGTAAAAGAAAACCCGCAAGATAATTAAAAGGAGGAATGAAGAGTGGAACAGTGTGAGAGGAGATGTAAAGCGTGCAATAATGTCTCACTGAACCAAATAAAAGTGTGTCAATAATAAGAAAAGTCATGAATGATTTTTACGCTTAATCTTGTAAAGTATCAGAAACATAATCTTTAATTCAGTTTAATGAAATCTCAGTAATACTCCCAAGCAAGTACAAGATGCGGAATGTGTTGTCAATAATTCTACAGTGAAAACCTGATTCATGATACAAAAATGAGTATCTGTAATTTTAAGGAACGAACTGAAGGCTGTCAAGAAAGTGATTCTCCTATGAAATAAACGTTCTTTTTCCTTCATTATTTGATCAAAGTCGTAAAATTGCTTATCTAAATTCTTGAATCCATTTGTTAAGAAACCTGTGTTAAAGGGAATAATAACAATAATAATAATAATAATGATAAGAAAATTAATAGTAATAATAGTTACAAGATTAGTAATAATGATAATAATAATAATAATGATAATAGTGATAATAATAATAATGATAATAATAATAATAATAATAATAATAATAATAATAATAATAATAATGATAATGATAATAATAATAATAGTAATGAAGAAAAAACAAATCATTCACGGTTGTCGCTGTAAATCTTGTTTCATAACTCCAATCGTAAAACGTAGAAAACACGCCAATACTTTTAAGGGAAGATCAAATAGAACGGTAAAAGAAAACTCGATAAACAGTTTCTTCCGTGAGATAAAGTTTGTGGTGCTACATTTTTTGATGAGATCGCAAAGTTTGTGTGATATCTTGTTACATTTCTGGTGCCTCGAAAGACAGTCCTGCGGCGTCGTGTGCTGGGAGCCTCGCCCCGTCACCGTAGAGTCGATGCCGCCATACTGAGAAGGGAGACTGCTATGACTCGCTTTGAGGGAATCATAGCAAAATCTGAAGGCGGAACATATGATATTTGTTGCTGATGTGTTTTGGTGTGAAGATGTAATGAATGAACTCTTAATGAGGAAGACAGGAGAGAACACCTATTTATCTCTGGAAGTAACACTCATTAGGTATACAATGATATGTAATGTCTAATTTCCATCGCTGACTGATTTTAAGATAAAACGGTAACTTAACTAGGAAAGCACACGTATCAAGATAATGTACATTACTGACTAATGCAGTATTGAACGCTGATGCACCCTTGAGAAAGCAACATCAACACTATATAACACTTAAAACATACAATTGCAGAGTAGACTACAAAATTTACAGCATTTACAAACACGCCATGTACACAAAGCAAACCAGTCACCAAAACAAATCACCACCATAGCAATTAAAAACTCAATCACCATACAAAAGAAACGAAGAAGGAAAAGAAGGAGAAGCAACACCAGGATCGAGTCTAGACAAAATCCACCAGACAGACCCAAGACGGACATACAAGGTGGCAGGCAAGCAGGCAGGCAGGAACCACACTGCATCATTATCATTCCGCTCAGAAGTGAAAGTCTTGAAGCTCGCTTGATCACAAAACAATGTCTGCTAAACACACACCTCACTGGCTGCCACAGGTGGAAGGCAAGGAGGCAGGAGCTGGAGAGAAAAAAGAGAACGAGAGAGAGATAGCAAAGAGACAGGGAGGGGACCAGGTCAAGGCAGAGAGAGGTTAGTGAAGCTAAATGACTCCACTCAGTTTACCTTTGGAGATTCGTGTGTATTTTTCCTGTGGCAGTTCCGTCGTCTTCATCCTCACTTAGCTGGAGTTATAGTACAGGCCGTCCTATATATTAGACCAAACCCATCACTGAAAACACCGCACTCTATCCCCCTATCCTCCTCCTCCTCTTCCTCCTCCTCCTCCTCCTGCATTACCTGACGAGCTTTATGGATCAGGTTAGGAGTTAATAATGTGCAGGGGGGGTCAGGAGGTCTGTGTTCCCCGCTGGTTAAGGCGAATATACGATTGAAAAGCGGACCAGAAAAGCGCTTTGATCACTTGTAAAATAGAGCTCCTGGTGGTCCATCCTTCCGCCCTCCCGTGCCTTGTTAATGCTTCCATCCCACGATTAGACTGTCCGTGGCCTGAGGAATGTCTGTATTTTGCCTGTCCGTCTCTTTGGATAGCCTGATTTGTTGGGTGTAATTGGGAAAGGTGCCACTTATTACTTAGGCTTTGGTAGTGGGTTTTGTAGAGGATTGTGTCGTGTGTTAGTTTTCTTTTGCATAGTGGCTTGTATTAGTATGTCTCTGAACACGCACACACACACACACACACACACACACACACACACACACACACACACACACACACACACACACACACACACACACACACACACACACACACACACACACACACACACACACACACACACACACACATCAAAAGCAACACATAAAATATAGTGTTTACTTTGCCTTGTATAGCGAAAATGTGTGTGTGTGTGTGTGTGTGTGTGTGTGTGTGTGTGTGTGTGTGTGTGTGTGTGTGTGTGTGTGTGTGTGTGTGTGTGTGTGTGTATGCGTGTACGAGCGCTTTGTATTTATTATATTCACACACACACACACACACACACACACACACACACACACACACACACACACACACACACACACACACACACACACGCATGTATATTTACCACATATAATATGGAAATAATAAAAGATATGAAAAAAAAAATGTAAGAAAATATGTAGAAAAAAAAAGATCTGTGGGGAACATATTCAGAATTTTTAGGTAACTTCATGTAACATTGTCGTCTTTAAAACAATCACATAAAGCTTAAACTCAGGACGTGAATTGTTTATCATTAAAATACTGTTACTGTTACTATTACTTCCTACTACTACTACTGCTACTGCTACTGCTACAGCTACTGCTACTGCTACTACTACTACTACTACTACTGCTACTGCTACTGCTACTGCTACTACTACTACTACTACTACTACTACTACTACTACTACTACTACTACTACTACTACTACTACTACTACTACTACTACTACTACTACTACTACTACTACTACTACTCTCTCTCTCTCTCTCTCTCTCTCTCTCTCTCTCTCTCTCTCTCTCTCTCTCTCTCTCTCTCTCTCTCTCTCTCTCTCTCTCTCTCTCTCTCCAGGAGAGAGAGAGAGAGAGAGAGAGAGAGAGAGAGAGAGAGAGAGAGAGAGAGAGAGAGAGAGAGAGAGAGAGAGAGAGAGAGGTAAAATGATCACACACTGCTACAAGTCAGGTGAGGTAAATCAATTAAATCTCACCTGAAGACATCTTAACAACTCATTCTCATTTTCTTGGTCGAGAAAATGAGTTGTAATAATGTTGTAGGTGGATGTGGATTTTTCTTCCTTTGTTTATTATTTTTTATCTTTTTTATCTATACTTATGTTTTACCTTCTTGTTTTTTTTTTTTGTTTTTTTTTCTCTCCCTCCAACTCGTGCAAAGCTTTAATGTATGTATGTAGATCGGAAACTTTCTCAGCCCATTTGCATGTTTCTTTTATTTATTTTTTTTTTGTCTTTCTTTGATTTCTTTTTTTCCGACGTGTTTATATTTTTTTTCCTAGTTTGTTATAAAGTGCTGATGGAAAATGTTCTCCCTCAACTTTTTGCATTATTTATGTGACTTTTTTTTTTTCAAAGGGAAAGTTAAATGAATGTACGCTGATCGAAAAATTTGCTCTCATGTTAGTTAATCTTTTAGTCTTACATATTTCGTGCACTTTTTAACGCAGAAACAGCCTGTACGTCATACTGTAGTTGCCCTTACCTAGCATTTTACTCGTATATCGTTCCTTGGATCGTTCGTGCAGTCAACATGGCGTTTTAAGAGATTATACAAATTTATGGTGATAGCGATGATAGGTGGACACAGAGGGCTACATGTAGACTATATCTTTCAGCAGTTTTCCTATGTTTTTATGTTATACACGCATCCTCACAGATGATAGTCAAGAGAGAAGATTTTGTGCATGGGGACCAGTGGATATTGGTATACGTTTATGGTAGTGGTTTCTAGCAGCATCCTTGTGTGTGTGTTCCCGTGCTTGTTTTGTCATGGTGGGGTAATGTGCAACACTATATTTCCGAGTTTAGAGTCCTCCGTTCTGATTCGACTCTATCAATTGTAATTTTTTTAGGAGACTGTCAGTAGATAGAGGGTTTTAGCCTTCTTAGCTTCCTGACTGCCATGATATGTACGTAGGCTCTCGTTAAGCTTAATGAGGTGATGTGGATCTCAGAGATTACTTTTAGAAATATGACGTTGACAGCGAAGGGGTGGTCGGGTTAAATTTTGTCTCATTAAAATGGCCTTTGGTTGGGCTGGTGTTAACTCCTTCAGTACTGACACGCATTTTTACCATGATATTTGGGTATAATTAAACGATTTTCTTTGCATTAGGATGTGTCTATACAGGTCAGAAGATTAAAAACCAGTGTCTTTACTATTTTAATCACCACTGTTTAAAATTGCCAAATAGTAACCAGAATGAATATGAAAACATGGCATGGCACTGAATGGTTAAGATGAAATGAAAACATACCGTGAAAAGGAGTGGATATATTTTACTCTGTTTCTTGCCAGGAACACTTGTTTATGTATTCTTATTTGCTGTAGGAATGATCGAGCTGAGTGTGGTCGAAGGTGGCTTGTTTGCTTTTTTTGCGGGGCTTTATCCATCATCAAATTTAGTGAAATGTGGTGAAGTTTCAGAGTATGATTTTAGAAAGACCACGAGTGTATTTCTTATCCTAATCGTAAGTATGGTGGAGTTTCGTGTGTTTGGTGGTGTTTATTTGGAGTGAAAAAAAAGTGACCAAGATAAAATGCTCATTTCTGTATAAAAGATTATGAAGTTTACTGTCTTTTTTTCTTTTTGTGTGTTATTTAAAAGCGATGATACACACACTCGAGAGGAAAGTGATAAAGAGCTACATTTTATCTCTGGTATCTTAAAAATATTCGATTCGCGTGTTGTGGCGTTCAGTTACTTACAAGTGCTACACATCCATATCGTATTGTTTTTCAGTGGTAGCTAAGAATGGAGCAGGTCTATTGTCTATTGTGTGTTTTTTTTTCCCGATTTAAAAGTGGCACTCCTCCACAATGTCTTTCTTTCATTCACTTTCTTTCTGTGTTTGTGTGAAAGTGGTATAGATCCATACCCTTCACGCATTTTTTCCCTTGATAATAATGCATACGATTCTTTTGTATTTTTGCCATGAGGGAAGGAGGCAGGCGAGTGGTTTACAGTGAAAATTTTCTAGTTTGGGTTTCCTAAGTAGTAAAGATACCGTTTATTGATGAATGAAAATAAAGTGTTCAAGTTCCATACTTTCTCGTGTGCTAGAAACTAAATGGTGTTTATAGTCAACATTTTTTTTTTACCGTCTTTTTGGTAAATGTGACTAAAATACACTTATTCCTGTGTGCTAGGAAGTGGAAAAGTGTTGCAGATCTATGTCTGATATAGATGCATATGTTCTTGTAAGATGAAAACTAAAAAGTGTAAAAAGAGCAACATTTTTTTTGTTTCTTAAAAGTGAAAAGAAAAAAAGTGTTATAAGCTTACGTTTTTTCGTTTCCTGCTTTTTTTTAATAGTAAATTCACATGTTTCTGTCCGTTGATAACTGAAAATAAAAGTGCTCTACCTTATTTTTATTTAAAGTTTTGAGTCCTAAAATTATTTGAAGGCACGATTTTCTATCTCCTGGGAATTAAAAGAGGCAGGGATCCACATTCCCACATCTTGTACATTTTTGGCACAAGACTGTCAGGGCTCCGTGATTCACGCCGCATTATTTACTTGAGGGACGGTGCCGCCGCGTAAGTCTCCGGCGGGCCTTTCTTGGTTATACTTTACGAGGGAAAAATATAGCCGGCCGTTTTCGCTTTAAGTATTGGAGATCTTTGTGGCTAAACAATTGCAGTTCGTTCACGACACATTTCTGTATACTGTGGTGCTACTTCATTACTTCAGTCCAATGGCATCAATTTAATTATATTCGGGTTGCACTTACAAAAAAAAATATTAAGTTTAAGGGGACATTTATCGCAATCAGTGACTAAAAATATCATTTCTAGTTGATATATCCACTAGAATTTTCTTTAATTTTTCCCCTTTTGATAGATAAATAATTGTGGTTTTGTAAAGACTAAGCGGTGTGTTACTGGAGGAGTGAAGATAGTGGCAGTCCACAAGATTCAGCACTGTACTTTTATATCCCTTTATTTCCCCTGTGCTCAAAGGGAATTATGTACATCACGATCTCAGTGTACATAATATATTATGTACACTGAGATCGTGATGAATATTTCACCAATATATTAGTGAAATATTGCTTGTGTATTCCATCAATGCCACTACATCGCTCATTTTATCCCGCCAGTGGACACAATTTGGGAATTTCATCTAAGTATCGATTATTCTTTGTATTGCTTTTATTAACCTTAGGCAGATAAGAGTAGCATATATCATGATTTACTTAAGGCTGAAGTATTGGAGATCTGTGTTGAATGATAGCATCCAGCCCGTGACACATTTATGTTTGCTCTACACTTAGAAGAGTGGCAGTGACTCAGTATCGAGTACTCAATATATTTCCAACATTATTTATTTATTAACCAGAAGAAAAGCCTGTATCTATTCACACATTCTAACATTGGTGAGCGATTTTCTATGACGTTGGCAGTGATTTATAGAAACACATATCGCTTTCTTTTCATCATGAGTCAGATGAAGAGGAAAAGGTAATATTGTGATTTAACGTCTTCGGGTCAAAATATCATCATCTCTTTAACCATACATCAAGTTTCGTTTTTTTTTTTTTTGATGGATTCTTGAATATCTTAATGCAGTGAAGAATAGTGAATGTGGATACGTGTGTGCTAGTGTTTCATCGTGTATACATAATAGTAACGTGGAGACAGTGTTTCAGTACCCAATATTCTGCTTTGGTGTCTCTTATGTTACTACTCATAGCTCACAAAAGAAAAATATGAGTATCTACTTTAATGTGTAAATATCATTATTCTATCTCACATTGTCTATTTGTTTTATATCTTGGAACGATTTATTTATTTACTTTTCATTCTGTTTTTTTTAATACAAAATATAGTATGAAGATAAAGTCACTTCAGGAAAAAGAGACAGGGATGGAGAAACGAGACATGCAGAGAGAGAGAGAGAGAGAGAGAGAGAGAGAGAGAGAGAGAGAGAGAGAGAGAGAGAGAGAGAGAGAGAGAGAGAGAGAGAGAGAGAGAGAGAGAGTCAACCAGTCAGCCAGTCAGCCAGCTAGCCGGCAAGCAAGCAGAACAGGCAAGGAAGGAAGCGGGAAGGAATAGAGTATAAAAAAAGAAGAGAAGTAAATGAGAAGTGAAGAAGCTAATGGGTGATAGACTGGCTGATTCATTCCCTCCATTATCCCGTCCAGCCTCTGCGCTTCCCTTCCCTCTGTGTCATTGGTGAGGCTCGGCAGAAAGACCAGAGAGAGAGAGAGAGAGAGAGAGAAAATGTCTCGTAAATGTGTACTACTTGCCTCCTTTTCATCTATTCTTCTCCTATTCTTTATAATATGGGTGTATATGGAGTCTCTCTCTCTCTCTCTCTCTCTCTCTCTCTCTCTCTCTCTCTCTCTCTCTCTCTCTCTCTCATCTCTACGACTATTTCTTCATTCCGCGTTGTTTATATTTTGCGAAGGGACATCTTGATAGGTGCATATAGGAATGAGGCGGAATATTTATAAGTGTGTGTGTGTGTGTGTGTGTGTGTGTGTGTGTGTGTGTGTGTGTGTGTGTGTGTGTGTGTGTGTGTGTGTGTTGCCTAACTGACTCACTGACCGCATAACTGAATAATGAGCGTGCTGTCTAAGTTTGGTTTTAAATGACTTAACATGTGACCGATTGCCCGACTCCTGTTTGGACGTGTGTGTGTGTGTGTGTGTGTGTGTGTGTGTGTGTGTGTGTGTTGGTTGGTAAATAGTTTTGTGATGATTGATTGTTTGTGCGTGTGATTGTTTGTGCGAGAGAGAGAGAGAGAGAGAGAGAGAGAGAGAGAGAGAGAGAGAGAGAATCCATACATAGATATAATTAAACATAGTAACTAGCGTTAGAATATTTAATATTTGAACACTACAGTTATACACAAATGACACAGAAAGTAGCAGAGAAGAGAAAATTACGTGCAAGGGACACACACACACACACACACACACACACACACACACACACACACACACACACACACACACACACACACACACACACACACACACACACACACACACACACACACATTTATCTTTATTTTTAGCACATTCTAATTGATATTAAAGTCGTTTTGCAAGTGTGTTTTAATGATTCTAGTTTTGTAATAACCCTGCACCATCAATAAAAAAAAACACCTTTGAGATGCCAGCGTATCTTTATGGCTTTCAAGTATACTAGTGTTTGAAAATACGGATCAGTGTGTGCCTCTATGTTGAAAGCTACTGCAAAGGTGATGCCAAAAAGATGATTAAGAGTGCCAGACAAAAAGTGAGCCAGTTTGAATTGTGGTGAAAAGGTCTGCAATTAACATAAGAGAGGAGTGAAGTGATATACGATGACAGATAAAGAGCCGAGAGTTAGCAGCAGAATAAGGTGGGAGGTGAATTCTTTTTCAAATGTAAGTGTTTAGATTATATGTGGTAAAGATGATTTTATGAAGAATGAAAAGTGGGTAAAGCAGGTAAAAATGTGAAATAAGTGTTATAAGTCCACATTCTCAACGTTTTGATGACAGCAATTGTCTATGGAGTCGTTGGAAGGCATTTAGATTTTTAACAGTGTTTTTGTGACCTACCAGTGATAGTTTAACATATATTTTGCATCAGCGGTGGAAAATAAAATTATGAATGAATTTTTGATACATGAACTAATTTTTATTTTAGAACCGTATTTGTTGTGCAAATTACGGCATTTCCAGTAGTATTTTTGTGACTCTAATGATTGTTCAACATGTTTTCTGCACCACCAGTGTAAATAAAAAAAAAATATACACGTGGATTTCGTTATTCATAATGCGTCCATTGACAACTACATACGAAAGAACGAAAGCGCTCAAGAAGATGCATCGAACATTTGCTATAGTGAAAATAAGAAAATAAATAGTAAGAGATGATTAGAAAAAAAATGTCAAGATGAACATCCCTAAGTTATACATTTGGCTAACTAAAACAGAAAACGATAGACATATCGTAAAAAAAAAATATATAAACAAAACTAATCTACAAACTCGAAATGCACCTTTAACATCACCTCTAGCAGTGGCCATAACTACCGTCTGTATTCCTCATAGCTTGCCGCACATTGGTCTCAACGAGCTCGTAAGAAACACATCGTGAATAGAGCAACACAACGCACACACAACTGGTCCATGTGGCGAGGGCTGGAGCGCCGTGTTATGGGCAGTAAATGTTGGTGATGAATTGTTTTGCTGAGGAGTACTTGGTTGGGTTCACGCGTCCTGCTTTGTGGCGTGTGTTCTTATAGAGGAGAGTTGTTATTGTTATATGATCGTATGTGATTGAGTGTATTATTGTTGTTATTACTTTTGTTCTGTCTGGTTGTGCTGGGATTAGGTGTGTGATTGAGGTTCGAGTGATTTTTTTTTTTTCCTTTTCGGCGTTGCACTATTTCAGTCAAATGGGAATAATTGTATTTTCTTATTTATTCTCTCTCTCTCTCTCTCTCTCTCTCTCTCTCTCTCTCTCTCTCTCTCTCTCTCTCTCTCTCTCTCTCTCTCTCTCCTCAAAACGCAAAAAAAAAAAAAAATCAGTGTCTATCTTCTTTTATCACATTCTAGGTATCTCTTGGTCTTTGTGGAATTCTTATATGTAAATCAGTTAAATTCTTCTTTTATGAATTCATATTTGATTTATAGACAAAATACTTAGCGTTTATGACATCATTTAATCAATCACTGCTTCATGTTTTATTTTTTTGTAATTTTAGAGTGGCTATGATAAAGTACCGTGTGTGTGTGTGTGTGTGTGTGTGTGTGTGTGTGTGTGTGTGTGTGTGTGTGTGTGTGTGTGTGTGAGTGTGCGTGCGTGTGTATTTATTTAGGTTTGTTTAAAGGTTTGGCAACGTACGTGTGTATGCTTCGATCTATTATTAAGGTAGTGGGTGTGAAGTTTCTGTGTCTTGTAGCTATTCCTTTACGATGTCTCATGCCGTTTCTGAAGTTTTCGTCTTCTTGCACCCGTTCCTTTATTAAGTAATAAATGTCGTGTATGATGATAGTTTCATCCTGTTGTGGTTGAAATAGCCAGTTTTTTTGTGAAGGAAGGTGTAGGTCATGTAGCTTTAATCCTAGTTGTGTTTACGGTCAGATAATATGTATGTGTGTGTTCCTCAGTGCGCATCGATCAATATCAAGATGCAGCAGATCATTAACGGGAAATATTTGAATGTGGGTAGTGATCGTTTTCGTTTACATTGGAGTGTGGTTAAAATCGTGTTTCTGCAGAGCTATATTGTGCCTCTGCTGAGCTTATATTGTGTCTCTGCTGAGCTATATTCACCGGGTATTTTGTTGCTTTGTATAAATTGTAAACGTGATAACATGTTAACCCTCGAGCAGCTAGAGTTACACAAAGATAAATAAATTCAAAGCTTTTACTAATATAGAAATCATGAAACATATAATAAAACATAAAAAAGAAAATACTAACGTCCCTATACTGGGATCTTAAACATAAGGGTCCATCAACACATTACTTTGGAAGATAACACAAGTAAATAAAAAGACAAACCTCTAAGCCTATTGGTCTTCAAACGTGTAATCGCCAACGCATTCTCGTAGATATATAAAGGATGCCAAATACGTAAGAACTCTATGAGTGAAATGATACACTGTAATGATAATGTACTTCGTCTACCAGTAAGTTTTCCAAATACCGAATCGTTGTCCTGGGAGTAAAGATCTTGCAGTAACTGTCTCACAAAGCGGGATGATAGTTCAATTGGTATTCTAAGACACAAACATGTTATTTAAGAAAAAAAACTCACCACGGTCATTTTTCACACTAAGGTCAACGAGCCTATCAATTACCACTCGTACACACGCCTCACATCCTTCATTTTGTTTATCGAGCGTGTTTACGGCCAGTCGTGAGGCATCCGGAGCGTGTGGAGTATGGACGGGGTTAGGGAGAAGTGGCACGATGGGAGTGATCTGTGAACGGTAGTGCGTCATCCCTTTTGCCTCCTTTTGGTACGATGAGTAACAATTATTGAGTGTGCATCAATAACTCAAGGTGACTTCTGTTCAACGCTATTCAGTTAAGAGATGGAGAGTTTGGTACGTTATTCATGTTATGGTTATTATTATTATTATTATTATTATTATTATTATTATTATTATTATTATTATTATTATTATTATTATTATTATTATTATTATTATTATTATTATTATTATTATTATTATTATTATTATTATTATTATTATTATTATCATTATTATTATTATTATTATTATTATTATTATTATTATTATTATTATTACTATAATTGTTATTTGCATTATTATCATTATTATTACTGTTTTATTATTATTATTATTATTATTATTATTATTATTATTATTATTATTATTATTGTTATTATTATTATTATTATTATTATTATTATTATTATTATCATTTTTATATTTTTTATTTCTTTTTCATTCCCAAAGTAAAACAAACTCCTCCTCCTCCTCCTCCTCCTCCTCATACTACTACTACTACTACTACTACTACTACTACTACTACTACTACTACTACTACTACTACTACTACTACTACATATAAGAAAATATACAGCCTTATTTTAACGAATATCGCACCTCACTAATCCCCCTAGACCGTAAAAAGTCTACGGTGATAGAGGTCCACATTTCACTAACTCTACGGTACAAAAATCCCGAGTTTTCAGAGTTGTATTACTTATAAAGATGTCTGGAGTTTACATTGTTGTTTCAGGGATTTACAAGGTTTTCTTTAACGGTTTATATTAGTGTTTTTAGGATTATCAAGGATGCTTTTGTGGTTCTAAAGATTGAGGTTTTAAGACATTTGTCCTGTCTTTTGGCTATTTCTTTACCACTATTATAGGGAACTTGCATTTGAAGTGGGCCTCTTTCTTTAATCTTTTGGTGCCCTTAGATAGTTTTCCTCTTGCATAAAAAAAAAAAAGGTTATGGTGTTTCCTTTACTTATAAACAGTATAGGTATAGAAGTTTCAAATGGTGCTTCAAGGGTTTGCAGGGGTGTATTAAGGGTTTATATTGGTATTTTTTTAAGGGATTTCAAGGGTGCTTTTGAGTTTTCAATGTTATTTCCTCCTCCTCCTTTTTTCCCTCCTTTTTTTTTTGTTCTCTTCCTTCTCTTACTCCTCTTCTTCCTCCTACTCCTCTTCTTCGTCCATGTCCTCTTCCTGCTTCTCTTCCTTCTCCTCTTCCTCCTTCTCTTCCTCCTCTTCTTCCTCTTTCTCTTCCTCCTTCTCTTCCTCCTTCTCTTCCTCCTCCTCCTCCTCCTCCTCCTCCTCCTCCTCCTCCTCCTCCTCCTCCTCCTCCTCCTCCTCCTCCTCCTCCTCCTCCTCCTCCTCCTCCTCCTCCTCCTCCTCCTCCTCTTCCAGCTGCTACTGCTACTACTACTGCTGTCACATATATTGTTACTACTGTAAGTGACAGTGGTTTAATTAGCTATATAAAAAAGTGCATGATTCAGGTCACGAAGAGAGAGAGAGAGAGAGAGAGAGAGAGAGAGAGAGAGAGAGAGAGAGAGATTCATATCTGAAATATATTGTTTAAACACTGCATAACCATTATTAACTGCTTGTCTGTTTCTTTTAGTGTAGGATAAAAAGAAAGAACGAAATAACAATAAAATAAACCCAAACAAATGAGTAGATAATAGAAGGAAATGGGTAACAAACAGCAATAAATCTTCATACTTTGACCAGCCTGTCTGATTTGCTCGCGTTTCTTTACACTAACTCTAGTAATGGAAGAAACAGTTGCTGTATAAAGAAAGAGAAAGCTGTAATCTACCTCAGTATTGTTTGTGTGGGAGTAGCGTATAAATATTGTCTGTATACTAATTTGTCCTAGTTGCAGTGTTGTTGGAGGCGCAGTTTTGTCGGAGGGGAAAAAATCATAACTATAATGATAAAGAAATCAGACTCTCTGTGACGGGTATTAGCTGCGCTTGTCTGTACGTGAACCATGTAACTGCTTCATATGTTTTATTCATAACGCATTCCCATTCAACACTGCAGGTCGTACTGCACCAAAATAGCTGCTTTATGGAAGGCATTGAATTGATTTTAGCCAACAGAAATAGGCAGCGGGGTTTTGAGCTATGTCGTTTACCTTTATTAAAGTTTATGTCCGCGATAACTGTTGTTACTCTTGCCTCCATATTGCAAAGTGAATGTGTAACTTTGCGCAAAACATAAGCCTGTGTGATTTGGGAATAGTGCACCCCTTCACTCACTAGATCAACGAGTGTATAAGAGTGCTATATTTACCTTAATTTACCTGTAGAGCCCTTAATGGGTCCGCCGGAATGACCCGCATCTTCTTTTCACTGTAACAAAGGAGGCTTTAAGACGCCCGCTCGTAAAGAGAGTAAGCAGTTCTAGGAAGCGATGTTTATTTATCATCGATTTTGTCCATCCCATGTGTGTAATCAAGGCGAGGGAGGCGGAGAGCAGCGTGATGGCGGGGAGGGAGGAGGGGAGGGTAAGTGATTGAGAGGGGAAGGTCAGGAGAGGGAGAATAGGAAAGGCTGAAAGCGTATTTTGTTTAGGAGAGGGAGGGACAAAGGAAGCTTCGAGGAAGGGTACAGTAGACGAGGCAGGGGAGGCAGGGCCCGAGAGTGGTCTTGTCTGGAACAGTGCTCATATTTTTCAGTCGTTAGGTATTTTTGTACTCGTGCTTTTAGTGTGTGTGTGTGTGTGTGTGTGTGTGTGTGTGTGTGTGTGTGTGTGTGTGTGTGTGTGTGTGTGTGTGTGTGTGTGTGTGTGTGTGTGTGTGTGTGTGTGTGTGTGTGTGTGTGTGTGTGTGTGTGTGTGTGTGTGTGTGTGTGTGTGTGTGTGTGTGTGTGTGTGTGTGTGTGCTCGAAAATGAAAAATGAGTGATTCCCACCAATCCACCACGCAACACACCGACTCACTCGTTACCGCAACCGTGCATATCCGGTGCGTGTGTTCGCCCACCTGCAGCAGGTGAGCCGTGGCTGGAGCGCCGTCGCCCACCCGCTGGAAAGTTTGAGGATGTTTCTGATGTGTTCCTGGTGCTGAGTTACTGGTGGCACTGCAGTGCTTCCAATGGGCAGGCAACTGCTGAGGCTTGAACTTTGCACCACAAAGTTTATTTATTAATTTATTTATTCAGTATGATTCATGCATCAACGCAGTCCCCTCTACTTTTTGCCATACATAGCATCATTTAACGTGCGCCACATTGAGGTGGAGTAGGTAAATAACTCTTCTCAGCAGTCACTTGAGTGTGATGTACTGATCGCTCTTATCTTGCGCAAAGGAGGGACGCCGCGGCTGCTGCTGTGGGTACAGCGGTGGTGTCTCTGTTTTGGTGTCGCTAGGCACGCGTCAGACACCACTACTTTCCTCATTGGCATGTGGAGCCAAAACTTCCGAGTCCCACAACACTTTGCTATAATTTGTTTATCACTTTGCACTTTATTTTTATTAAGCATGCTTACTGCGCTGCGCCATGGCTGCTATATTTGACTTTTTTGCCTCTGCCTTTCCTTGCCTTCTCTTCCTCAGTGCCATCATGATGATTGCAGATATTAGTGGCACGTTCCACTCGCTTCGGTATTGGTATGCGTGTGTGTGTGTGTGTGTGTGTGTGTGTGTGTGTGTGTGTGTGTGTGTATGTGTGTGTGTGTGTGTGTGTGTGTGTGTGTGTGTGTGTGTGTGTGTGTGTGTGTGTGTGTGTGTGTGTGTTTGTGTGTGTTGTATTTGGGCAGAGTGTAGTGAGTGTCACCACAGTGTTGTATTTATAGCGGTGGTGCCCATCATGTTACGTTTGCCCAGAAAGGCACCGAGCAACGCACCGTTATGAGTGTGTAAACAATTTTGTGGGTGGCCATAATCTGTGGTGCATCGGTGGGCGGCGCGTGAGCCTTTGACGCATTGGGGGGCGGCAATGATGCGCTCCGCCACAATCCGCCATGGTGCTTTGAGTCGACCCAGAATTTTTTTTGTTTTTATTGAAACGTTCAGTGTTCCCATGGCTGCGTTTATGCACCCGTATAGTTACAGGGTTTTTTCCTATTCACGTATTTTTGTTTGTTTGGCACGGCGTGTTGAGCACGCCGCACTGGCACAATGCCGCGGCGCGAGGCAGCCCTGCATGTGGCGCCTGGCCCGTGCCTCACTAATGGTCGCTGTCTATACCATGCATTATCGGAGAACAAAGCCAAAAAAACGACAAAGAAAGTTTTCAAAATGGGCTAAAAATAAATACAATTCACTGTATATTCCATTATATATTTGTAGTTGGAAGCAGGTAATGAGCGGGTCAGCTAGGCCCTGTTATCGGGATGGTGTGTGTGTGTGTGTGTGTGTGTGTGTGTGTGTGTGTGTGTGTGCGTGTGTGTGTGCGTGTGCGTGTGTATGTGTGTGGGCGCGCGCGGCGCGGTAGGGTGTTCATGTGTGGTGGCATGGATACATGTGCTGGTCAGGCAGCGTTGGCATCGCTGCCCACCACGCGCTAGTGCCAGTGTTTCCCACGTACGTGTTGACTGCTTGTCCTTCACCGGCACGTCTGCCTGCTTGTTGCTCGCTTAGTATAAAAGATGACACATTGTTTCACTGAACAATTGCTTTGCCGGTTATGTACTTCATTGCTTATGAATTGTTTCTTCTTGGCATTTTCCATTTTCTAGCAAATTTCGGGACAAATCTCGTGCTGGGGCGGAATGGGATTTTTGGAGGATTAATGGGAAAGCGACAGTAATGAGTCCCTTGTGTGCGTGATGCTAGACCCGGGCCGCGTGGGGCGCCATCTTGCAGTGCTTGCAACCCCCACTCTGCGAACGAAAGCGAATCACCCTCCAGAGACGTATCAGGCGCTGCACGGACCGTCACGTATAACCCACCAACATTTTTATGCCTCACTGTGTTCTTATATATATAATGCAATTTCAGTGGCATCTCCTTTATGGTGATTTGTGTGAGCCCATTAGCCGCGGGCGAGGAGTGCTGTGCCTCACACCTACACCCTAACAATGGCCGCGTCCTCCCGGCACCCGCGGCCTGTGTTGCTATTCTGATCCTCGCCTCGCCTCGGGTAATGGCCCCAAATGCACCCTAAATGCACCGCCACCCCGTCTTGCCCGCGGCCTCAGCTGGGCGAGGTATTGTGAAAAGATTTTATTTCCCAAGCGACCGTGAGTAAATCTTTTATTGAAGCGGCTGTTGATCCACGACGGAGGCCAGCCAGTCAGCCAGCCAGCCCGCCAGCCACCCAGCTCACCCTTCCTTCCTGCCTTCCCTCGTCCAGCCTCCTCGCCGGCCACTCCCTTGGGCCACACTCGCTCACAGTCAGAAAGATGCCCACGCAGATATGTACACGTTGAACGAAATCCAGTGGGGGGACATAAACCGAGGTGGAAAGTGCCAAAAAAGAAAAAAAGTAAAAAATTAGTATTGTTCGTCCCTAACGTTCCGAGGACCGTCTTCTCTGGACCGCTTCTCCACGTCCTCATTACATTTAACGACTCCTTAGTTTTCCCTTTCCGGTGATCGCGGCGGAGGGAAAACGGGCGCACTCTCTTCCCTCGCATGCGAAAGCTATTTTTGTGCTTCTATTTTTCAGTTACCAGTTAGAGAAAAAAATGGAAACGGTACATTCATGTAATTCGTACTAGCATGTGAGTGTACGTTTTTGGAATATTCGTAACATTTTCAATGTTTTTATAGGGCAGGAGGAGGATCGAGAGGTGTGGGAAGGCAAGGAGTATTTGCAGGCAGCGTAATAATGGGCTTTTCATTGTCTTAAGCTGTAGTGTGGGCGATAAATTTAAGCGGATCATGGAGATCTATTGAAGGCTTAAGGAGCTCCTGGCCTGCGTTATCTGTGTGTGTGTGTGTGTGTGTGTGTGTGTGTGTGTGTGTGTGTGTGTGTGTGTGTGTGCGTGCGTGCGTGCGTGCGTGCGTGCCTGCCTGCGTGCGTGTGTGTGTGTGTGTCTGTGCGTCTGTGGGTGAATGCAATCAACCACTACTAGTCCTAAATCGGCACCAGATAAGCAAATGATGATAGTAATAATAATAATGATGACGATGAGAAGCAGTCCATTGTGAGTAAACACGTGCTTATCGACATGGCATAGGCTCAGCAGTGACAAGTAAACGAGCAACATGACCCATCTCCATTAGGCGGTGAGGTGGCGGGCATTGACCAGACAGAGGGCGGACTAAGGGCTCAACATGATCACGGCACGCTGGCAATTGAAGTGACTTTAGGGAAGGAGGAACAGCAAGAGTCATTACGGTGGACTTTGTATTTCTTGGAGGGAGTAAGGACAGGATTAGTAAACGAATATCTTTACTCTCTTTTTCTCTTAGGAAATAAAGATAAGAACATAGCAAGAACAAAATAATGAAGGTTTTTTTTTATTAATGATGCAGGTTCACTAGCCAAGAAAAACAAAATTATTAGAGAAAGTGGCCCTCTTAGGTATGAGTTGCCAAAAGACTACCGAGCAAGAAAGTAAAGATAATATTCATACATTTAGGCATTATTTGATTTCATGCATTATCAGTCTATAAGCAAGAATCGTGATCATAAGAGTGTGTTAAATGGCACTTTTCTGGTCTTCCATTCTCATATGCAATAATTCATAGCAGAATAGCCTTGCTGAATATTAGTAAGCAGTTATAAGAAAGAAAAGAGGGTTCAAAGATAAATTCTTAAGTATAAAGTCAATCAATGCTTTGAGACTGTTGTAGAAGGAAGGACATGAATCGAAGTCCTTTATGCTCAGGAACTGGGTGTCATATATCAGTGACGCAATGGAAATCCTTTACAAAATTTTTTCAAACACATAGAAAATAGAAAAGAACATTAAAAATAGACTTCCAAATATGTAGCTGGTATAATATTTGGCTGTAGAGAACTAGTAATGATTCCTTTCTTAGTGATTAGTGAATTAGGTATCGGGAAACAATTAACCTCTTCACTACCATGACACGTTTTTATTTTTATTCTGGTAAGTATTTGGTGATTTTATACGACTATAGAAAATTTTGTGAGGATTAAAAGAGTGAGGAATATGTCCATGAATCTTCTGACCTCCATAGACCTTTCCTAATGTAAATGAAATCGTCTAATCATGCACAAAACTCATGGTAAAAATGCATCCCAGTACTGAAGGGGTTAAAGGGCTAAGTAATACGTGGAAATCCTTCAGTGGCAGAGAGTTTGGTAATGAGTGGCTCAGTTTTGGCCAATGGGAGGAGCATGGAGTTCAATACCTCGGGTCATTAGGCGGCACAAAAGGGTCATATCCTTCACTGCGCCTGTCCCTGTGACGCTAATGATAGGAGGGCGCACAAAGGAAGGATATAGGACTGTCCCCTGACTCTGCGTCCGCCTGATGGATCCTGCCGTCACCGTAAGGAACGGCGGGAATCAGCAAGGGAGTGTAATTCCTCATATGTTTCCCTTGGCTTTAATTGAAGGGCTGGCCGCGATAGGATACCCAATGAAAAGTATCACCTCATCCATTCCTGGCGCTGATTGGCTCCCGGGTTAGTAAGCCTGGGTGTGATTGGCGGAGGAAATTAAGTCGCGATCAGGTAGAATGGGTATGATTGGGTGGTTATATCTGAAGGGGGAGGAACACAGCCCCGGACGTGTTAGCCGAGGCCACGTCAGGGACTCATTGTGCCCCTCGTCCTGTTCCCTTATTGACTCGTCACCTCACCTACACCCACACCTGCTGGCACGCTCCACACCTGCCGGTACACCTCTATACAGGCATTGCCACACGTTACATTACCTTCATCATTATTTTCCACTGTCGTGTGTCCCTCATTGGAAGTTCTCTGATCTAATAGAGTAGCATCAAAACCAACAAATGATAGGTTTCTAGATGATTATTAATTATTTTTCCTCTTTTTTCTCATTTTGTTCCTGTTTTTTTTTCCTTTTTTTCTGCTTTTTCTTCCTCTTCCTCTTGTTCTTGTACTTTTTTTTCTTGTTGTCCTTCTATTTCTTGTTTTATTCTTTTCTTGTTTTTCTTGTTCTTGTTCTTGTTGTTGTTCTTGTTCTTGTCTTTCTTCTTCTTCTTCTTCTTCTTCTTTTTTTCTTCTTTTTTCTTCTTCTTCTTCTTCTTCTTCTTCTTCTTCTTTTCTTCTTCTTCTTCTTCTTCTTCTTCTTCTTCTTCTTCTTCTTCTTCTTCTCTTTCTTATTAACACCTCTTTTTTTTTCTCTCCCTCCTCTTAATATTCCTCTTTCACTCTCGTCTTCCTTTATCCTCTTACCTTTCCTCAGTGTCCGTGCTTTCTGTATTTCCCTTCTTTCTTCTTTTTCCTCCTCCTTCTCATCTTGTAATTAATTGTTTTGCATTCCCTCATTTCGTGTGTCATTGAAGTAAAGTAATTTTGTTAATCTTTTGAATCATTGCTTCTGTTCGGTGATCATAGGATACGTAATGCCGTTCGCTTTATATCCGTGACGTAGGTATGGTTATCTCTTATGCTAACGTATTTACATATTTTACGGTATATCTGTAATTTTAAGATGTGCTGTCAGTTACACTCGAGGTTTACCTAATCAAAATTGTATGCTGACTTTATATTTTCTCTCCATATTGCATTGCACGTCGGTGTTCACTTTCCTTACATTATTACCGAAGCCGCACCACATCGCACCACACCACACCAGATCAAACCACACCACACCACATCACACCACACCGCACCGCACCGCACCACACCACACCACACCACACCACACTTCACCACACCACACCACCACCTCACCCCACGCCGCGCTGCCCTCTCGCTTCCCACACCTGTAATT
This sequence comes from Portunus trituberculatus, assembly GCF_017591435.1. Classification (NCBI taxonomy): domain Eukaryota; kingdom Metazoa; phylum Arthropoda; class Malacostraca; order Decapoda; family Portunidae; genus Portunus; species Portunus trituberculatus. The sequence continues at coordinate 28,595,463 of NC_059300.1, forward strand.
CATATATTCTGGCTCGCTTACTTTATTTGGAAGTCCTGTCTTGTGCCTCTCACCAGATCTGAAAGTTCTATCTGCCGGCTCTCACCACGCTGAATGCCCTGTCTTTCCGCCTCCATGGGGGTGAGGGGGTGGCTAGGGGACTCCAAACTTCCGCTGTGGAAAATATTTTTGGTTCGTCTCTGGGTACGACGACGCCGTCATATTTTCTTAGAGACATCCAGGCTGCCTCTCCTTTAGACGTGGCTATGGCGGCGCGACGTTTGTCATACTTTGCGAGAAGGCCAGGCCGGGGAGAGGCGGGAGGCTGGCTGGCTGGCGGCTGGCGGCTGTGAGTGAGAGAGGCGCAGGACACTCCACCACTCCACTCACTGCAGGGGTGTGTGAGTGCTGATGGTTAGTGCCCTTGTCCTCTCCCCTCTCCCTTTTGTCCTGGGGAGAGGAGGGAGGGAGGGGACGTTAGAGAGGGAAGAGATGCGGTTGGCGGCGGCTGTGTGGCTCTGTCCGTGACTTGTTATTATGACTCTGCCTTATAAGTAGTCATGTCATTCTCCCTCGACGCCTCGGTTTCCTTCACATTGTATGATCCCTCACGCTGTTTTCTTTCTTTCTTGTGTGTTGACCTTGTTCAGCAGGATATCTGAAGGTTGTCTTGTTTTCAGAGTAGGTTATAAGCTTGTTCTGTATTTTACTTGTAAGATTTATTTATTTTTTATTTACTTTTTTTTAGTTTGATTCTTGATTTCAAGGTTATTCATTTATATATCTATTTATTTATTTGCTTATTTACTTTGTAGCTTTTACAAGATATTATTTTTCTTTGTTTCCCTTTTCGTTACAAAGCTTGAGCTTTATTTTTTTTTTGTAAGCAGGTATTATGTTTCTTATGTTTGGTATTGAGGCAGCAAACTTTGTTTATTTACTTCCCTTTTACCAATTTCTATTCATTATTATTTCTTCCATTTTTTCATTTAATTTCATCTTCTATAGATATTTTTTGCATTACATATTATGATAATTATTGTTTATATACCAATCTATTTTCCACTCTTGCCAGCTAATTAATGTCATAGTTTCTATTGGTACGCCTGATTCGAAATCTGTCTCTTACCATCATAAAAGTAGGGCTTAGCGGTCATCACCAGTGTTATCGTGGCGCCTTGGAGTCCTGGACTGGGAAGGCTCAACACTCTTTACTAAACCGCCTCGCTCCGCCGCCTCCAGATCGAGCAGGGAACACCCGTGAAATTTATAGATGACACAATATTCATAGAGTAGCGTTGTAGATCAGGCGAGATGCGGATGACTTGCCACAGATTGGACCACACCATTACCCTTATTGGTGGAGGCAGAGTTTCCAATCTTCATTCAAACTCAGACCCGCTAGATGGCAGTACTGAGCAAGCTGGAACAAAGGAAGAGTAATTTGGGGTGATGTTGCAACTGTGGGATACGTGGTCTTATCTTTTATCTCCTGAAAGGCTCTAGTGATTCTAGTGGTAATTAAGCTGTTCATCACTTTGATTTTCCTTTGTTAACGTTCAGAGGCTAGTAAAATAAGCTTTGCTTGGGCATACTCGTACATATGTGTGTCGAAGGCGGGGAAGCTGCCAGGAAGAAAAGGAGATAAAGTGCAAGGAGGAGATTCATGGGTGCCGCAAAGAAAGCCATGCAAAAAGTGAGAATAGGAGGGAGAGACAGAGGACACAAAGAAGGATGGAGCTGACACACTGGCGAGCCGTAACTTGTGCAAAACAAAGGAAATAAAACGTGTCATGCTATCATCTATGGAAACACAATGAAGCTCCATCTTATCTATATAACGTTTGAAAATAGACCTTATGAGTGTCCAGTAATTCAGTACAGGAGGTCGGGGTTGTTATTGAATTATCTTGATCCTGAGATCTGTAGCCCGAGGGTGTGAGGGATGAATGATGTGAGCAAAACGTAGAGGCGATGCTGAGGGTTGGTGTGGCAGGACGAGGTCATTAAGAGCAATCTCATCCTCGTGACAGATTCGTGAATTATGGAAATGGTCATAATTTATCCCACAGCGGCGCGTCCTCACCTCGACTCCACCTCCCCTCACTTCCACTCGCCTTGTCTCGTTCGCGGTCTCTCTCTCTCTCTCTCTCTCTCTCTCTCTCTCTCTCTCTCTCTCTCTCTCTCTCTCTGTTTTTTTTTCCTCGTTTAATCCTTCACGTCTTTGTTACTTTTCTTTACATTTTCTTCCTTTCAATCTTTGTCTTTTTCATTATCATGATTATAATTATTA
>NC_059300.1:28600234-28645234 GCF_017591435.1 Portunus trituberculatus
ACAAATTCCCTTACTCATAGATGAAAACGCAAGTATATAACGACGTCATTATGAACCAAAGTACAACCACATAAACCATAATAAACTAATACCACATAATACCTAAACCTCCTATCATGCTTCTTCCTCCATTCTAATTTACCTCAAAGACTGCATTGCAACTTATAAGCTCCACTTACTGGTTATATATGAAGTACAAAACGCCGCCCTCAGCTATGCAGCCGAGGGTGGCCCGCTTAGAGCCGCGGTTGTCCTCTCTGCTTCTCTCTCTCTCTCTCTCTCTCTCTCCCAAACCTCTACAATTTCCTTCAGGAACTTATGGGGCGTGTCTTGACCCACACAACACGCCCCTCAGAATGTACCATTCACCAATCAAGTACAAGCTCAAATGAACTCCACGTGTGGTACGAACAACATCCAAGACGACAACACTACCACCGGATGTTTACATGACCTTTTGACCCTCCTGCCCTTCCTAATCTCTTTTATGGCTGGATACGGTTACACACCGCATACTGGCGAACTAGCATACTTCCATATATCTTTATTTCTTGTTTCTTATATTTTCATATTTCACTTATGATGTGCGCATCTGACAAACATCCCCTCAGAATGCGCGTCCCGCGCATTCAATGTAGTGAAGGGTGGGTGGGTGGGCAGGGTGTGCATGCCTCCCGTAGGAAGGATGAGGGCTTGGGCGACCGCGCACCTGATAGCGGTACTTTCCCCACCCATGAAGCATGTTAGCACCCGCCAGACCCCTGTCCTCTAGCCAGCATCCAAGTCTCCAGCCAGCTATGTTATATACGTAGGAATGTAGGGCAATGGGTCCAATACTTTCTGCTAAGAAGGCATATATTAGAAAAATGCGTCTGCACCTCAATATTCACAAAAGGGCTTTGCAGAGAGAATAATTAACTATATATATATATGGTCAGGGAGAGATCATGATATTGACCAGTAGTGGAAAAGATATGTCAACACACAAAGCAAGGTAATGGAAAAGATATGGCAATGCAGTCGATACTCGTTACTTTGATATGAATATATGTCTATAACTAGGAGGAAAATATATCATTAGGTAGTATAAATACAGCATTAATCATATAAAATCAACTCACAATCTCAAATCATACCTATGTTATTCAGAGGAATTATGACAACATTTATCATAGTATTATGCATATATATGTCCATAACTAGGAGGAGTGTATATCATATCATAGATTGTAAAAGAAATCAGCTCATTATCCCAAATTATATCAATATTATTCAGAGGATATATATCAACATCTTACAAGATACAGAAACAATCAAGGAGAGCATCTGTAGACATCGTTCAGGTGTCGTCAGAATTTCTCAATAGAAGTAAGTTGGAACTCAAGTATGCAATGCAGTCATAATACATCACTATTAAAAGCATATTACATGGTGAAACTTCTAAGTGTATACATAAATATGGAGGAATTACTATCTCATTATCTCAGATAAGGGTGACGTCTCATACAAAATAACAGAAAACACAAGAAAAATTTATTACATCCCGTAAGCATGCACAATATCACGATGTCGAAAATGAACTGACGCAATGGATTCAGAAGTACTGATATATAGATTGCATTAATCTTGCAATAAGAAATAGCTGCTCTCAGATCCACGTAATATGTTGATATAAGCACTTGAAACACTGGAAAATCCATCACTTGTGAAAATGTTACCACACCAAGAAATAAATCTGATTCTGAGTTGCCGTGTAAGGAATACGCTGTTATTTCTCACCTTAAGTCACGATATCTATCTTTATATGTAATATACGCACTATACTCGAAAATCAAAATACAAAAAATATATTAGCTTGCTGTTAAAACACTCAACCATTACCGTTCTGTATCATCACCAGCACACAGACAAGAAACACACCATGTATTCCACAGGTTAAACATTAATATTTACTTCATTATTTAGTTTCAACTTGTACTCCTTTCATATCAGTGTTTTCCTAACTACATCATATTATATAATGTCCATCTTAATCTCTTGATAGTCAACATCCATATCGTATTTCTTTAATATATTTTCGTCTTGTTTCACCTTCAAGCCTTACCATATAGCTAACGATAAGATGGGGAGTAATGTCCTTCTATATATTTTTCGCTTGATACCTCATCAATAGCTCTTCTTTCCTCATTATCGTCGTTAACTGATTACCTTTACAATCCTTGCATTAACTTTAAATCTTCCTTTAAAATGTTATATAATCAAGTGAAAGCTACTGAAACCACTGATGATTTCCTACGATATCACGATAGCTCAACTCAGACTTGTAACCAAATGTCCTGTGTTGTGTTAAGTACGACATCTCACATTGTATCTATTTTCAATCCCATAGATATACCCCTTATTTCACATATATCGTCAAAATCACAGATAAAGGCATTCATTAACACTCATTACTATACATTTATCCTAATCTCTATAAAATCTTCCAGATCGCCATATATCCCTCCAAATTATATAGAGACACCTTAACTTCCATGTTAGTCATATATCTTCGTCCTCATCAACAAGAAACCTTCAAATGCCTGCATATTAATCTAATATCAATATCACTGTCGCCAGTTTTCTGCCTTCGGAACATGTATAACCACTTTACCTTTGCATATGTTCACTATATCTTCATCTTATTTTATCAAGTTGCTATCTCAATAATAATATTTGCCCAATACAGTCATGACCTACACAGACGTATATATGCATATGCACCTTTTCCTATATCCTCACCGCAACCTTTTCTAATATACTCAATATCTTCACCGCAAACTTTTCTAATATACTCAATATCTTCACCGCAAACTTTTCTAATATACTCAATATCCTCACCGCAAACTTTTCTAATATACTCAATATCTTCACCGCAAACTTTTCTAATATACTCAATATCCTCACCGCAAACTTTTCACCTCAAACTTTTCTAATATACTCAATATCCTCACCGCAAACTTTTCTAATATACTCAATATCCTCACCGCAAACTTTTCTAATATACTCAATATCCTCACAGCAAACTTTTCTAATATACTCAATATCCTCACAGCAAACTTTTCTAATATACTCAATATCCTCACAGCAACTTTTCTAATATAATGAATATCCTCGTCTCACTATCTCATATTTACCTCATCGTAACCTTTCCAGAATCCACATCCCATGACCATATATTCATATATTTACTTTGGTATTTACTATTTGCCTTCATATCTCATATTTACCTCACATCCTCTCATCTATATTCATAAGTCAGACTACTCTTGATGTATTAATTTTGACTCGAGTATGCACATGTTAAAATCAATCCATGGATAGATATCTTTACTCAACATATTCACTAGTGGGCCCACTAATATCCTTGTGTATCACTCAACACTACCATGCCGGGTACTGTCGAAACGAAGCTTTCAGGGCGTCCCCCACTCTTCTGAATCGGCAATCCCCAGACCGGCATTCACATAATGTATATTAATATTTACTTCTGGCCAGAGAGAAACAACTTGTCACCTAGTTGATCACAACCACTTGTACACGCCTTATGCCCCTAGGTTGGCACGAAGTGTTCAAGTGTTGCTAGGCACAAGAGTCAATGTACACACAAGGAATGATATGTTTGACGCGTCTTTCTTCACATTATAATTCGCAACTTTAATGTCTTAATATCATGTGCTTACTCCGTTTTACCTCACTCTATATCAACCTTCATACTTACACTTGTTTCCTTACTACACATATATATCATATTTACTATCATATTTACTCTGATGTTAACATTATTAGTGTAGTTCCGGGAATGACATCCTTATGGCTCTGCAATATCGATTTTTACGTCTATCTATATAAGATCTTAACCTCATGAATTTTAATTCCTTTTCATATGTCAAGCTGATCTATGATGGTCTTGTTAACAATTATCAATGCAATATTATATGTTTTCCTTCCTGACATATGAATTCTGACTCAGTCCTCATATTATTTACCTTGATATATATTTTCCTCACTCAATATGAATTACCTTATAACAAATATTAAGTTTTTTTTTTTTCTAACCTATATATCTATCCCCACTTCGTTTTCTTCCTAGATATATATTTTCCTTGACTCAATCCTCACATTGTTTTCCTGATATGTATGTTCCTCAACTCATTATTAATTACCTCTTAACAAATATCAATATATATTTTCTAATCCAAATATCCATCTTCATCCCTTTCTTCCTAGATATATATTCTCCTCACACCTATTCCCTCACGCAGTATAGATATGTATCTAAGTCCTCCCAATATTTTCCTTCCTAAACATTCCTCTCACACAATATTGCAACCCACATATTATATTCTTCATGACATAAATATACCTCATGTTGCCGAATATCAAACCTCACATTCAACGATATTACTGACTCAATGATATTATCATATCAATGTCAATAACATTCGCCAACTTACTGCCCTTCCGTAGCTACTTATATTTGCATATTGGCTAATATGTATAACATCTCGAAAGTACTCCTTTTATATTTCAACCTAGTTGTTCTCAATACTTATAACCACATTAGAACACTGTAAATTACTTCTTATACTTGCATTTACTGATGTTATTCATATCGTCTCTATAACAGCCACAATAGTATCATAATGACATTAATTTACTTCTTATTCTTGCTTTTACTGATGTTATTCATATCGTCTCTACCTTTATGAACTGACTAACGCCTTAACCAAGTAGCTACATATACTACAACTCACATATAATTTCTTGTACTTATAACTTCGGCACTAATATGATGTTATCCAACATGACCTTACAACAACAATCGTCTTCTTAAGTGAACAATTGAAGGTTGGCCTTGCTTTACACATGTACTTGAACATTTAATATATATTTTGCTTCTTTTCTCACCTTATCACTTAAAAACTCCACTACTTTATATTCAATTAACCCACTGAGAGAGAAAAGACATGAGGGAGGCAAGTAACCTTAAGGTGGTGAGAAAAGAAACTGTAAGGTGAACTAGGATCTAGCCAGCAACCTTCAATTGCATGAACTAGCACTGTTACAACAGTGTTACCTACTCAACTCAACTACTACCCAGCACGTGGTAGCATCCTCAACTCGACATAATATATGTATATATTAATTCATCTTTATATCCTGCCATCATTTCATAAAATTGACCCGCAACTCACCGTTTCCTTTTCTCCTTAAATATTTTCATCTACCTTTCATTAACCCAAGAGACTCACAATACACGTATGATCAATATGTAACAACAAAATGTCTTTCTCTGCTCTTGATTCTCTTCAATATTAACACTCTCCAGTTATTTCCTCTATTAACTTTTTACATAGATATCCCATTTTAATACTTACCTCATATATCAGTCATATTTCTTCTTTATTTTCTATACTTCTGATATTGATATTTGCCTCAAACCTTAACCGCAGTGATGTATATCTCAATCATATTTCTACTATGTTTCTATTATTCCCTCATACTATATCTTCTTCCTCATATACTATTCTCACGGAAAAATTCCTTGCATCAACTACACACAATATCCCTCTTTTACTTGACACTCACTTTTTGTTCCATATCCTTCATCAGAACCTTCAATATTCTTTCATCTATAATCCGACGAACTCCCAAACATGATACAATTTACACATTTTTTATTCGTCTCTATCGCTATGGGGCAATTAAAATCGTCTTACACAGTACTTCATATTTTCCTGCTATAAACCACAATATATGCTTACACCCCTTGCTATTGTCCTCTGACAGTCGACACTCGTGTGAAAAAAATTACCCTTATATGTCACGTCTCTTATATATGATAAGTTTCCTTCACATAACGACAACAAATTCGTCTACCTTTGTGAATTTTGCCGCATATCCGTAATATTTATGCCCTTGACACTCAGTTATCGTTACTCCATTGACTACTTTATGATACACATATTATAATGTAGACGAACCTTAAATAATTTATTAAAACTCTTTATATCTCATATTTTGTCGCATTTCTCTCCCGCTAATAAGACTCCTCGTTTACCCCTTGATTTGTAAAGGCTTAGGTGAAACAAGCGACAGGTAACCGTACAACATATTACTCAGATATCGTCCAATCAAAATATAACCTTAAAGCATCCACTTGAAAGAATAACCTCTTACACGCAACATGATCTTTAATGAATATCGAAATTAATTACTAAATAAAATCTACGGATTTTACACAAACCTTATGATCGTCACGGGCGACTCAGCTTCAGACAAAATAGTGATAATGATATGCATTCATATTATAATAACCATGCCACTTCTGATGTTGACAACAGCTACTTCGTGCACTTTCAACCAATTTACTTTAATCTTCCATCAATATGACTGTCCCTTGCGCCAATTCCAAGATTACACTTTGCAACATTTGGCAATATATTTTTTTTTTTGCAATGCAACAATTTGTGCAACATTTAGATCCCACCGCTGCCACCATGTCGTGCTCCGAGCTGTTGCACGACGTTGCACAAATTGTCTAGCTACTGGCTATAAATAGTCAAAGGTTTTTTCTATCTTTAATTAACAAAACTAATATCTATACATAAGGTGTTCGATACGGCGCCGACAAGTAACAATCACAACTCTTTCTGTTGCCTTCTCCACTGCAATTATTACAATTTCTCTTACAAACATCCTTAAGAACTGCATTAATCTCGTAGATATTCTCGCATCAAAACGGATTTCACTTCAAACATCATCCACAATATCTTCATAACGTATTACAACATCTGAACCCGGTGCTTTATTTCTCCGTAAATCTCATACGTAGTACGTACAATATTACCCCTTTTTCCCAGCTACCCGTATATAAGGATGACCTTTACTTGGTACATGAATGCAAGCAACCACATGACGTACCACCAAATATATTACCATACACATATAATTACCAGACTCCGTTCAACAAAATGACAACGTAACACCACCGAAATATAATGACAAATATTGATATCTCCACACAAGTGACTTCCCTCAAATAATCTCTTTCTCTTGGTACCCATACATGGAACCACGTTAACTTCGTACACAATTACACACTAGTAAATATGTTATGTAACTTATTCGTCAGAGCAACACACATGCACATACGTAGGTAGCCGTATACAAATTCCCTTACTCATAGATGAAAACGCAAGTATATAACGACGTCATTATGAACCAAAGTACAACCACATAAACCATAATAAACTAATACCACATAATACCTAAACCTCCTATCATGCTTCTTCCTCCATTCTAATTTACCTCAAAGACTGCATTGCAACTTATAAGCTCCACTTACTGGTTATATATGAAGTACAAAACGCCGCCCTCAGCTATGCAGCCGAGGGTGGCCCGCTTAGAGCCGCGGTTGTCCTCTCTGCTTCCTCTCTCTCTCTCTCTCTCTCTCCCCAAAACTCTACAATTTCCTTCAGGAACTTATGGGGCGTGTCTTGACCCACACAACACGCCCCTCAGAATGTACCATTCACCAATCAAGTACAAGCTCAAATGAACTCCACGTGTGGTACGAACAACATCCAAGACGACAACACTACCACCGGATGTTTACATGACCTTTTGACCCTCCTGCCCTTCCTAATCTCTTTTATGGCTGGATACGGTTACACACCGCATACTGGCGAACTAGCATACTTCCATATATCTTTATTTCTTGTTTCTTATATTTTCATATTTCACTTATGATGTGCGCATCTGACAATCTCATCTCCCTACCACGATAAGCATTTCATTCCCTCAGCTCGCACAAGACTCTACGTTCATCACACTCAGGCTTCACGTAGGCACTCTCTGAATTTCTAAACATTTCCTGTCTTGTTTCCTATTTTTAAAGGCAGTAGGGGGAAGTTTTCAAGCTTTAATATTGTTTGATGATTCTCGTGGTAGTTTAACCAGTATTCTGCATCACAAATAGAAAAAAAAGACACTCATGCGAATCTGGCTAATCATTTTTGTGGTTTTGAAACTAGTTCTAATAGCTGAACGAAGTATTTGCACAGGCTTAAGTCACAATACCGTAAGAATCGCTTTTTTTTTTTCAGCTGTAGTTTGTCTTTCCTTAGTGTTTCTTTGCGCCTCCTTGTATGTATGCCGTACCTGCGGGATATTGGGCCCATCCACCAATGTCCTCCGATCATAAATAAAGCTTTGTGGATGCGAGACGCCGCGGGTCACTAGTTTTCCATAATGACTCCGCGCTCGGAGTACGCGTCCCCTTCTGAAACCGTGAAGGAAGGCTGATGTCCGGCCTGCCTTATTCCTTCTCCCTTCCAGTCAGGGTAGGCAAGGACGGGTTGTAAAATACAGGAAGGTACGTTTATTCTTGCAGGGAGATAAGCAGGCAGGCAAAACCAATGGATGACGGACTGCCTGCCTTCCATGTTTCCTCATTTGTAGACAGAGAGTAGAGAACAGGGTTGCTATGGATACATTTGTCCAGGCAGGTAGCAAGCAGATAGGCACGGTCGAGGTGAGGGAAGGCCTGCTTTCAATGCCTCCTAGTAGGTTAGAATAGCACGTAGGTATGCAGTGTGTAGGTATATATGTGCAGACAAGCGGACAGGAAATGAAGGATGCCGCGGCCTGCTTTCCATGTCTTCTCGTTCATGCGCAGGCAAGGACAGGATGCAAGTGTAGATAAACTCGTTCCAGTAGGTGGGAAGCAGGCGGGAGGTGGTGGGTGAGGACTGACCTACTTTTCCTTGCCTTTTCATTCGTGGGATGTAAGAGCGGGGAGGAATAGGATACAAATATACATAGGTACTCTTATTCCGGCAGTAAGGCAGGCAGGCAGGCCGAGGGTGGGCTGCGCAGGTCGTGGCGGGTGGTGCAGCTCGCGGTTCATGGCATCCCAGTCACAGGCAGCGGGATTATAGCGAGTGTGTATTAGTCTTCATCAGCAGCCTAATTTCACGAGGATATACACGATTGTCAATAAATTGTCTATTTCCTGTTTATTTGCGTTCGATATCAAACATTTTTAATCCTGTTATGGCGTATTATGAAATTAATAAAAAAAAGGGGGTAGGGGAGGCGTCTGACTTTGTGACGGCCACTCTTCTGGTTAATTACAAACCAATGGAAAAGGTTTGTTGTTCACTTGACGCTCCACTCAGCTGTTTTGTGTGCGCGACTTTGTGTCTCATCTTGGTGTACGGGGAGGACGATTCCTACTTAGCCGTGCATGTGTTGCCTGGGAGTGCAGGGTGCTGGGCAGGGTCTTGACCCCATGTCTCTCTCAGCTGATGAAGATGCTCCAGATGGAAGGGTGCGGATGTGAGGGCGGCGGCGGCGGGCGGGAGGCGCGTGGGGCGAGGATCACGACTACCACCACCGCCGCCGCCGCCGCTGCTATTGATCACCGGCCCGGCCGCCGCGTAATGTCACCGGCCATCAGGGGGCGCACCGATAACACCAGACATTACCCACAATTTTATCACCGCGGATGCTGTTGCCTTCCTCTTTTCAAAATACGTTGAGAACAACAACAACAACAACAAAAAACATATATTTATATATATCCAAATCTTTTTTATTAGTACCATTGACCGAGTGCGTTATGGGGCGCCATCACGAGATTTATTTATGATTTTTATAATGATTTTCAAACTTTTTTAAAGCTTGGGTCGGTGTGTGCGTGCGTGCGTGGTCGTCATGATGGGATGGAAATGCCGGCCGCCGCGAGCCTCTCCCACAGGAACACGGCGGTTCGCTCACGCGGAAACCAGTCGCGATGTGTGTAGGTTTTTGCCTCTAAAAATTTCCCTGCCAACGAGAGGCTGACTGACTGACGAGGCTGACGAGGCTGACGAGGCTGTGGGTCGCTCGTACGCCAGATAGCACGACATGTTGACAGGTGGAGTTGCTGCGTCAATAAATGTCTAAATTTTGTGGTTCGTCACGTCAATAAATGAAGAGCGTTTGATGAATGAATACCGGTAACCCTTCGCGGTCTGTAGAGGCACCCGCGGGCTTTGGCGAGGCTCCAATGCATGTAGGCTTGATGGGTAGGCTGAGGGAAGACAGCCGCCATGTTGCCAGGATGCTGGGAGGAGTGTGTGTGGTGCTGGGCGGTGAGTGACGGACAGCTGGGTATCAATCAGCTTAATGAACGTTTTACATGTAGACGACAAGTGTTAGATATTTCGTTATAGGAAAATACGGGATGTAGAAACGCTGTATCTATCTAGATATTTCACTTTTCTGTAATTATCTTTAAAAAAAATATATAGCGGTAATGGTACTGAACTGTATCAAAGTGTTTCTGCTCCATTCCATGTTTTCTGTCCACCAGATTTATATCAGATTTGTAAATATTGGGAATAACATTGCAAATACACTGTTTATATTTATCTATCTGTCTATAATACACAATAATTTTTATTATTGATTCTCTCTATATATATATATATATATATATATATATATATATATATATATATATATATATATATATATATATATATATATATATATATATATATATATATATATATATATGTATATATATATATATATATATATATATATATATATATATATATATATATATATATATATATATATATATATATATATATATATATATATATATATATATATATATATATATATATATATATATATATATATATATATATATATATATATATATATATATATATAAATGGGGAAGGCTGGCTGGGTGACCAGAAATCGACTGTGGTGAATATATATATATATATATATATATATATATATATATATATATATATATATATATATATATATATATATATATATATATATATATATATATATATATATATATATATATATATATATATATATATATATATATATATATATAAAGGGGAATTACACACACACACACACACACACACACACACACACACACACACACACACACACACACACACACACACACACACACACACACACACACACACACACACACACACACACACACACACACACACACACACACACAATAGCGCATATTCATTGTGTTCCTGGAGTGTTGTGTCGATATGTATCATTCCCTCATGAGTGTTTCCTGCATCCACCTTCCCTTCCCTCCACTCTCTCTGCTCCTCCACCCTCCCTTTCCCTCCCTCTTTTGCATCTCATTCCTCTTCCCTCCTTTCCTTCCTATAGATCAAAATACTCAAACACTTTTTCCCCAATTTTTTTTCCCTCCTATTTGTTTCTTTTATGGCGTTTCTTGTGCCCTTACTATTACTGGTCATTTCATATTCCTCTTTTCTTTTCACTGTTATTTTTGGGGTTATTTTTATTTTAACTCTTTTCTGTTTTTTTCCTGTTATCAGAGAGAGAGAGAGAGAGAGAGAGAGAGAGAGAGAGAGAGAGAGAGAGAGAGAGAGAGAGAGAGAGAGAGAGAGAGAGAGAGAGAGAGAGAGCCGAGCAAATGATAGTCTATACCTCAAACTATCCAACACTTAAACCTTAAAAAAAAAAAAATAGAAAATAAATCGGAAACGGAAAACTGGAGAAACGGCGAAGGAAGACGAAGAGGAGGAGGAGGAGGAGGAGGAGGAGGAGGAGGATCGGGTCGCGCTTCAGCTGGGCAATATTGCTGGCCTGGTCCTGACTCCCTTCATTGGTATTTAGCGATCGAATTTCCGATAGTGTGTGTGATTGTTCCCTGATGGGCGTTTTGTCCCACCTCTGTATCGGATATCTTAACGCTGCTCTGGATTACAAAACTTGCTTGTTGCTCCCATCCAACCACCACGGCAAGAGAGAGAGAGAGAGAGAGAGAGAGAGAGAGAGAGAGAGAGAGAGAGAGAGAGAGAGAGAGAGAGAGAAACCCACCTCACACTTCTCCATCCCTATTATACTGAAGGGAAAGGTGATAAAAGGTGTCCCAGGGTGATTATGTAGCCAGATGCATACAGGTGAGTGTCTACAAGTGAGGGAAAGGGAGGGTAGAGGGTGTAATTTACCTGTGTCTCTTACCTGCCTGTTGCTTCTTCCCCTAAAAGACCCTGTTTCCTTGATCTTGTTACGGTGTTGAAGAGAGGGTCGAGAGAAGGCTGTGGATGTGTATCGGTGGACGAGAGAGCTATGTAATGTGGTGGATTGTTGAATAATCACAAGGGTAAATAGACACAGTTGGTGTGTTTCTGTATTTGCCTCATCTTTCTTTTAATTATCGCTTATCTCTTAAATTTGATTACATAGTAAATATTGTAACAAGGAGCCTCGTTAGAGATAGCATATCTGGTCTTATAATTTCCTTTTTTTTCATTTAGTCAATTTCTACATTTTTCCATTACTTGTTATCTTATTTACGTATAACTCACATGCTTACCTTATACTATTAACGCATCTATTTTTTTTTTCATAAATATCCTATATAGTCATCCTACTGTTTTCCCCAGTAACACTTTCACCTTTCCTCTCTCTCTCTCTCTGTTACCTGACCTATAATTACCTACCTGTTGCCTTACACACTTGCCTCTCGCTGTAATTTTCCCTTCTACTACAAAAAAGAGGAAGAAAATACGAGAATTCAATACACCTCTCAATACCAACTAGTTAATGTAATGACGGTGCCCATTACAGGTATAGAGTACAGGTGAGTGTAGAGGTGTGTGAGTGAGTGAGTGAGTGAGTGAGTGAGTGAGTGTGTGTGTGTGTGTGTGTGTGTGTGTGTGTGTGTGTGTGTGTGAGTGAGTGAGTGAGTGAGTGAGTGAGTGAGTGAGTGAGTGAGTGAGTGAGTGTGAGTGTGTGTGTGTGTGTGTGTGTGTGTGTGTGTGTGTGTGTGTGTGTGTGTGTGTGTGTGTGTGTGTGTGTGTGTGTGTGTGTGTGTGTGTGTGTGTGTGTGTGTTACCTACAGGTGGATTTATTGTGTCAAGTGAGTCCCTCTTGGGGTGGCGTGGGCTGAGCTGGGTACAAATGGTGTATCGACCCTCGCCTGTGGAAGGAGGAAGAGGAAGGGGAAGAGAGAGAGGGAGAGAGAAAAGTTTGATGTGAGGGATAATTAGAGGACGAAGAAGGAGTGGAGGGAGAAATGGGTGATGGTGGTGACGGTGGTGGTGGTGGTGGTGGTGGTGGTGGGTACACGTCGTGGAGGAGAGGGGCTTAGGAAGAGGAACGAGTGTGGAGAGAAGGAGAGGTAGAGAGTGAGATAGCAGGCTCACACGTCACACCTACTCATGCATTGCCTCTCACTTTCTCACTCTCTCCCTCCCTCTCATTGACTGACTAACACGTTCCCAAAGTCCTCCACTAATAATCCCTAACGCTGAAAGAACCGACATGCCTGTCCTTCCCATTCTGCCTGGAGTCACGGGGGAGGCAAGACAGGCAGAGAGGAGAGGAAATATCTGCGAGGTACAAATTTTTTTAAAAGATTTCGGTAGTGTGTTTTTGGTGGCGGAGGGAGAAAGGAAGGATCGATGGTGGGGATAAGGTAGATGGTGTTAGGGATGGAGGGGAAGAGAGAGGCATGGGATTATTGGAGGGTTAATTAAGGAGGGACGGTAGTTGTGTTGTGCTGGGGAGATGAGAGAGAGAGAGAGAGAGAGAGAGAGAGAGAGAGAGAGAGAGAGAGAGAGAGAGAGAGAGAGAGAGAGAGAGAGAGAGAGAGAGAGAGAGAGGACGCTGACAGGATGAGCAGGTTTAATTATCAAGAAGTACACGCATTTTTTCCCCAAAACTATTTTTTTCCCAGTGCAGAAATCAGGCAGGGCGCGGTGGACTTGTTGGGTGTTGGGTCAGCCTCAAGCCTCCCCACCCGGCGAGAACACAGGCTTGAAGTGTTAGGTCATTAATCACCACAATAAATATAGTTCAGGACAGTAAATTTTCCATGTTGGTGGTGCGGGAGGCGAAGCGTTACCGTGCCTTGGATCAGCGCCGCGACCACTACGAGAGGAGAGGGGAGGAGGGAGGGCCATCTCGATTCCTAATTCATGGTCCGGGGGGAGATGGGGCGTCGCGGCGGTGTTGGGTGGCCTGAGCTGCGGCCAAGGCAAGGCCACATGCGGGCTGGCGGAACATAATGCTAAGGCCTGAATTAAAGCTCAACTCTATCCAACTCGCTGCCAAGATTTGGCTGAGCATGAGTGCAGAGGCAGTGCTTAGGATTGAATTCCGCTCAGTTTGTCGCTATGCGGGGCCTGCCTGGAGGGATTAATAAAGCACTCCTTGCCTGCGGTCAGAAACTGAGCCAAATAAGCTGAGCATTGAGTGAGGGAGGCAGCAGGCGGGGCTCGGGAAATATTGGTGCTTGAGGGAGGAGGAATGTGGTCACGTTTTTATTCATCGGCCGTGTCAAAATTAAGTTTGTGAGCCATATGAAGGAGAGCATATTGAAAGACGAATACTTCACGGGTCTCTGAATCCACAAATTATTAATGACGAAGTACGATGTCTTAGCAGGTACTCCCTTTGATGGCGAGACGCGGCCTCCACTCCCTGGTAGCGCTGACTCAGGGCACACCCTCACACCCTGCACTCTAACAACCTGCCGCGGGGCCACCACACACCTGGAGTACTGTCGTGATGATAAGGCACGCGCGAGGCCCCTCACTCGCGCCCGCACTTTGCAATTTAGTACTCGAGACACAATCCCTTTGTGTCCGGTGCTTCCGCGTGGCGGGGCGGGCCACATCACACTCTCCCTCATCTGCACCCAGGACAAGGCCACAGCGAGCCAGGCACTGGAGCATCGTGACGCCAGGCAGTCTGGTCTGTCTGGAAGAAAGGAAACTGTGTGGATATTCCGACATTGTTTAGGAATTAAACTACCACTCACATGTTTCTCAGCAAAAAGGTTGTTACATTTACACATACTGTTGAGATGACAAGTTCCAAGTTAATTTTGTTATTTAAGATTTTTATTATTACTTTTTTCAAACTTTGCAAATAGTGAATTCAATTACAAGATAACGAGTCAGGAGAAAATTATACCGTGCTCTGAAAACCCAGCACAACCACGTCAACCATTCCTGTCCCCACCAGCTGGCTGATTGGACGTTCGGAATGTAAAGTCCAGAGAGGTGATGAGGTGCTGTGTGAGCTCGCCCCTGCCTTCCTCATTTACCACCAGTTAGAGTTGCAGTTCAGTTGTTTAGTTGTTAATGAAAGCTGTCTACTGTAAGCCGAGATCCTGTCTTATGACTTTAATTCTTGCTTTATGAGAGAAGTATGGAAAGATGTTAGTATTTTTCGTTGTAGCTGAAAACTAGATAATCCGCGTTTAGCAAGTTGAAAGGCTGCAGTATGTTAATATTACTTGTTAACCATTCCAAACGGTACTGGACTAGTATAATGAGTAACTTGTACAAATGGATACATTTTACATAATTTTTCTTTATACAACTTCTCTAATTATGTGTTTCCTCCTTTCAGGTGAGTGAAGGTGTAGCTGGCTACGCCACTGGTACATGGTGTGCACGAGGACACATCTTCCTGAGAGCAGTGAGTCGAAAAGTGAGTTTAGTTTGTTATTGCACTTCGTAGTTAGTTATAGATATCCCAGTGGGTCGAGGCACGCTACTACAACTATACAATTACTTACTTTATGCCTCAATTACGGTGACTAAGAAATGCAAGTCTTCCCAGTGCACACACCATGGCACAAACCTCCCTACACGAACATACAAGGCCGATAGAAACAAATCTGAAGCGGGTTCGAGGTTTTACTAAGAATAAAACTTATAAAATGGGGATTTCCACAATAAAGCATTGGAGTGATATGTCACGTAAAAACAAAGATCACAGGAGACAAACGTATGCATTTTTTTCCTTAATTTTCATATTTTCTTTCTCCCCACTAAAGCTAAATCACTTAAAAGCATATTTCACATTGCACCTTACTGCGTTTTTTTAAATTTTCCATGCTTACGTTGCTTCACACGCGCCTCACATTCGTCACACTCATACATCTGTTTGTTGATTTCCATGAACTCCTTCTTCTGGCGGCAATACAGGCTGAAGGCAAGCTCCCACTCCAGTTTCTTCTTTAGTGACAGAAATTCTTCATTGGTGACGGCGAGCTTCTTGGGTTTACATCGATGTGGTTGCTCCTGCCGACGCGTCCTCCTGGGCGTACACAGGCTGGCAACCAGGCGTGTCTGCTTGAGAGGTTTGCTGTGATTATGAGAATCCTCAGCATCTGACTGACTCTTCCTCCTACGCCTCCTACTCTTGGCTCTCCGCTGCCCCGCGTCGTCGCCCTCCCCACCAGCGTCCTTCCAGATGACTCGCTGACTTGAGCCTGCTGACACGGTTCCCTTTGGAGTGCCACATTCAGACGTGTCATCAGCGTCAGTTTTTATAGCGGTGTAGGTCTTTCCTCCAACCTTCTTCCTGTTGCTGTTGCTTCTCACTACCCTCTCGCACACTGCCCTTCCGTCCTGCGAGGTCAGTTTCTGGAGGTCCAGCTTGCCTTGGGACCGCTTGAAGGGCCACGACACGAGTGGCCTGCTTTTAGTCTTGTTTGTACACTGCAGTGAAGATTTCTTTCTGCTGGTCTTACGCTGAACCGAGGCTCCTTTCTGCCCTGATGTCCTTCCTACCGACTCTGTGCTATGTTCCTGCTTCGCGACGTCCCCTTGGAGCTCAAACTTTTTTGAGGTACTCTTTTTCCACCTGAAGCTGTATCTTCCCTTACTAAATGTTTCACACTCGACGGTGTTCCGTGTGGGCGACTTGGCAGGAGCGGCGTCAGCGGACTGTGTTGTTGGGGACCCTGGCTTCAGCTTCACTGCATGAGCCAGACGCCGAATGCTTCTCCTACTAACACTAAGCAGCCCGCCGGAGTCGCTGGTGGAGCGATGTGTCCATAGTAGGTGTTGGTGGCAGTGCCACTCCTCAGGGCTGAGTGGCGACTAGTCCTCACAAAGTCTGCACCCCGTGATGGTTCTCTTACTGGAATCATTATCTGCGCATGCGCTGCGTCGTTAGTTTTATCACATTGTTTATACCTCGCTAATATTTTTTTGTTCTTTCAAGAATCACTGGGATCAACTAGAGGCTGTATTATATAGAGTGTGTAGGGACAAGAATGCATGAGACGTTGCGTGATGGTGACTAGACCAAACGGACGGAAGCTCTGTGCGGTCTGTGTCTCTGTGAGATGCTTCACGGTGCTCGACACAGGCGCTGCCAGGTGCTGCCGCCAGGCTGTGGCCGCTGCTCCCTATGTTTAACACGGTTTCACTGTCTAAATATGTATTCTTTTTTGTTTGCTTATCTGAATAATGTGAACCTTTTTGCCACATACCAAATTAATTAGGATAACGGTTTTAAGTCTCTGTTACAAACGAAATACATGGAGCAAATCATAACATAAATGTTAGATTTGTTGGAGATTTAATGATAATAGTCATTATGCATGTCGTATCCCGGCGGGTTGGCGGTTCCGTAGCGGGTCGTGTTACTCCTAAAGCTGTGCTCGGAACGACACACCTGCCACGGCACGTCACACCTACCACCTGTTGCCACCGGACCTTTCTGGGTTGTGACCTGCTGACCTGCCGTCGGTAAGTAGCAGTGGCCACTGTCTCACCCGCCCCGCCATCACCGAGGCTCGCTACTTGCTTGACCAGCATCCCGCGCCCCAGAGTCAGCAGGACGCAAGGCTGAGGATCCGGCGACCTGGAACTGAGGTCCTTCCGGAGTTTAGCAATTCGGAAGCGCGTGAATGATGCCATGACGCAGCGGTCACCCTAACTTGACTAACTGGCTTATCCTCACTTCATCTGGACGCACGCCTGAGTGGAGGCGCGCCGCCCACACACACTCCCCGGGCGAGGCGGATAAGCAAGCATTAGGGAAGGAATGAACCAGGCGCACAGATCATCCTCAAAGCAGCCGTGAGTGAAGGATGAGGATGCTGTTCAATACGACTAACAAAGGGATGAGAGAGAGAGAGAGAGAGAGAGAGAGAGAGAGAGAGAGAGAGAGAGAGAGAGAGAATCGCCTTGTACTGGTGCTCTCTTTACCTATCTGAGCGCAGCCTTCCTTTGATCTTGGTGCAGGGGAGAGAGTGTCCTGGTGCGGCGACTGTCAGGACTTGGTGACCGACGGCGATCAGAGGAAAGGTTTGCAAGAAGCGTGGACGAGGCAGCTTTAAAGATAGAGCTGCTGCAGGGCTGGCGAGTGGAGGAGCAGGAGGAAGAGGAGATGGAGAAGGAGAGCTGTCTGGCCTGTTGGTGGCTACTGGGTGCCGGTCACCTCGCCAAAAGCAACCACATATGGTTCTCTCTCTCTCTCTCTCTCTCTCTCTCTCTCTCTCTCTCTCTCTCTCTCTCTCTCTCTCTCTCTCTCTCGTTACGTATAAGGTTTTTGCTATTCTAGTTCCCATGTAACTTGTATGTATGTTCACATCCCCAAGATAGCACTCTACCCGTTGCCCTTCGTCTCTCAGTACTCCATTGAGTGGCGCATCCTGTTCTTTGACCATTTTGATTGTGACAGGCAAGAATTAATAGCACCCAGGACACTTAATTAGAATCTATAAAGACAAGGACATTAGGTCAAATAAGAAGATTAAGAAAATACGGGATGGTGCAAGAAGCCGTCAGCCTCACACCTTGTAGTGTCTGCAGAAAGCACAGCACCTACTTATTTCCACCTATTAACGGAAAAAGAAATAAAAAAGGAGGCTCGGATTTGTATTAAGCAAAATGTTCAGAGATGACTGTAGAGCGAAAGGAAATGACTCATAATGGGTTGAGATTAGGGAAAGATGCGCCGTATAGCAGTGAAGAATTGAAGTCTTTAATTCTTTTTTTACTGCCTTGATATCCCTTTGTTAACGTTCTGAAGACTATAAAACAGTAGCATTCCCTTTACATACACAAGGAAGAGAAAGACTGCGAGATTTAAATTATCTACTATATTATTTAGATTTTTTTTTAAAGGACTGCAACACAAAAAATAAGTTTAAAAGCTGTACAAGATTAAAGAAAAATGTGAATGAAATGATAAAAAAAAAAATCAATACGTTTGTATAATGGTTTAGCCCTTGGACTGTATAAGAACAATGAGAAAATGTTATTGCCATTATCTTATTTTATTTAACCTGAGTGATGACACAAACGAAAGAGAAGATGAGAAACTTAACGAGTCTTTTATAAGCTATGGAACTATTTAAGTCTGAAAAAAAAGGTCTGGAAAGTAGACGATTGTTAAAGAAAATATCTGAATGAAAAAGATTGAAATTAAGGCCTTATTGTGCACTGGTTCACCTCGTACACTGTAAAGAAATGATAATAATAATAAATGAATGAATAAAAAGTAATCCCTGGCAGCAATATTGTTATGTCGAGTAGGAGCACCATTCACATTTAACGCTGACGATTGAAATGTTCAGTAATTTTATCTTTGACAGCAAAATAAAAGATAAAAAAAACTCCCTGGCACATTATTATTATTCTATGGGTGTCCTTTGTGTGATTGAATGGGCGGTGTATGCTTAATTTCCCCCACCACACTCTTTCCATTATTGTTGCGATGAATGTAAGTCGTATTTGAAATCTAGCTATTATAAAAAGGCCGCCATGAGTGTAATCAATTTCACGCCTGGTTCGCTTCCATGTGTGCTGCTAATCTTATATCTAAAACTTCATGCTGAAACACGGCTGTGCAAATTTGACATGTGGACGACGAATAGGAATAACATGTTGATTATTAGCATTACGTGTTTGTTATAGGCGAAGAGGTGAGGAGTAATGAGATAGATAGATAGATAGATAGATAGATAGAGAGAGAGAGAGAGAGAGAGAGAGAGAGAGAGAGAGAGAGAGAGAGAGAGAGAGAGAATTGTACGTCTTCTGTGTGTGGGAAAAACAGGATGTGCTTATTATTGATTGCTATTCTTAGAAGGGATGGTTTTAATTGAGCACTTCTTCCCCCATTCCGCTTCTCATCTTTCCTCTCTCTCTCTCTCTCTCTCTCTCTCTCTCTCTCTCTCTCTCTCTCTCTCTCTCTCTCTCTGGTTGCCATGTGATGATTGATTTAACTCTTTCACGCAGTCCATCCGAGCGTCTGTCTGGCATCGTCTCTCTTCCTTGGTTTGCACTCGCTGTGTCTGAAAGGCGGCCCGTTCTTCATTCTCCTCTTGTTTACTCTTCATTATTCCTCGAATGTATAATGTATGAGAGCCTCCCCCCTTTGATAATACATATGTCGGTGGTGTGGGATTAAGTATATATTCGTGTGTGTGTGTGTGTGTGGAGGGGGTTCTCGTGAAGTGTTCGTGGGGTTGAAATTATGAGAAGGTTATTTATGTGGATGTAGTTTTGTTGGAGAGTTGAATGTATGTAGTAAGTGTTTCTCTCTCTCTCTCTCTCTCTCTCTCTCTCTCTCTCTCTCTCTCTCTCTCTCTCTCTCTCGTGTGTGTGTGTGGGTGGGTGGGTGTGTGTGTGTGTGTGTGTGTGTGTGTGTGTGTGTGTGTGTGTGTGTGTGTGTGTGTGTGTGTGTGTGGTTTTCATATTTGTATGTGTAGGGAAAAATGTTAGGTTTGGTTAAGTTCCATTGCGGTATTAATGAAAGGTGTACGCTTGTAGTTGTACCAGTAATCTTGACTGGCTCACGTTTAAATCACACAGACGTACAATACACATGCACACATATATTGTTTAGTTGGCTGGCTGTATATATCTCATCCATTCATAGGCAATTAACCCATTCATACTTGCATACCTACCTACCACACACACACACACACACACACACACACACACACACACACACACACACACACACACACAGCTGTCTCACTAAGCTTACTGTATCTCATCCACAAGGCAATCCACCACCATTTCTCCTCTCACAATCACCTCGAGTAACAAATATCCTTTTCTTTTTCCTCCTAACACGCACCGACACTTTCTCCTTTTCAATGTAATTTAATGTTTTCCCCAGTCGTCTATTTCTAGCCCCCCAGACTACTCTCTCTCTCTCTCTCTCTCTCTCTCTCTCTCTCTCTCTCTCTCTCTCTCTCTCTCTCTCTCTCTCTCTCTCTCTCTTGGCCAACTTTCCTTCCACCTTCACTTCTCTTTTCCGCCTTCATTATGGCCCTGCCGCTCCTCTTGGGCTGTATGTCTCGCCTCCTACTTCTTTTGCTCTTCCTCCTCCTCCTCCTCCTCCTCCTCCTCCTCCTCCTCCTCCTCCTCCTCCTCCTCCTCCTCCTCCTCCCCCTCCAGCTCCCGCTCCCCCTCCTGCCCCCCATCCTCATAACTACAAACAATGTTATCCTGAAAGAGTCTGACCAGGGTTGGTTGTTATTCGGCCGCTTCCAGTCCCGGCCTCTCGTGTGCTGCGGATTTCATTACGGAGACACGTGACTCACTTATACACCGGAATTGTCTTGTTTACCTCACTGCCGGGGAGAGAGAGAGAGAGAGAGAGAGAGAGAGAGAGAGAGAGAGAGAGAGAGAGAGAGAGAGAGAGAGACACGACCGCACACACTTCTCCTTTGCTCTACTTTTGTATGATAAAAATGAGGAGGAGGAGGTAGAGAAGGTGAAGGAAGATGAAGAAGAAGTGAATGAAGAAGATGAGGACAAGAGAAGCAAATGAGATGATGAGGAAGAAGCAGAAAGGGAGTGAGTAATGTGGCAGAAAAAAGAAACAGTAAGGGAGGAAGGAAAAAAAGGCAACTGACTCCTGATGTGGGATTGCGAAACAGGGAAAAGGTAGAACAGTACGTAATGTGGAGGAACAGATGATAGCGTGTGACTTGGAGAAGATGATGAGGCAGGTGGATGAATAAGGCATGGATGTATGGGTGCGGGATCATGGTGGACGCGTTTAGAAAAAAAAAAAACATGAAAGAAGGAAACAAATAGGAAGGATGGAAACAAATTGTATGAATCACAAGAACAAAATTCAATAGCAAATGATCTGAAGTATTTTTTTTCTGATCTTTATCCTCTTTTACATATATATAACCGTGTATCATTTGGTTATCTATTTTTATTATCTTCTGGTCAATAAACTACCTCTTGTGGGTTTATAAAGGTGGCATGAAGCGAAGAGATGGATAGGTGGAGGAGAGGAGCGGTGTGGGATGTGTAGGGAAGGGAAGGAAGTGGATAAAGTGGGTGGATGACAGTGGTGATGTGGAGGGATGGAGGGAAGGGGAGAGAAGAAGGGTAAAGGCATGTGGTGTTTTAAGGATGAGTGTATGAGAGAGAGAGAGAGAGAGAGAGAGAGAGAGAGAGAGAGAGAGAGAGAGAGAGAGAGAGAGAGAGAGAGAGAGAGAGAGAGAGAGAGAGAGAGAGAATGTTAAAGGGAGAACTCCGTGTGTGTGTGTATGTGTGTGTGTCTGCCATGTGAGTTATTGGATGGAATGCTGCACTGTCGTTTATTGGCGTTTGTGTGAGTGTGTGTGTGTGTGTGTGTGTGTGTGTGTGTGTGTGTGTGTGTGTGTGTGTGTGTTTGTTAACGTATTTATGCGTGAGTATGTATTTCTTTAATTATCATCATCATCATTATCATCATCATCATCATCATCATCACCACCATCACCATCACCATCCACCACCATCATCGTCATCATCATCCACTGTTCACTACTTTCTATCCTTCTTCACCTTCTCGTTACCATCACCACTACAGTAACATCACTAAACAACACACCTTTACCTACAAGCTTCTTTTACACCCTGCCTCGTTTAACACACTTGTCACCTTGTCACCTTAAACTACCACCTTTACACCCCCCCACCACACAGATACGGACACCCACACCGTCCCCGTCACCCCATAGCACTCCTGTCACCTCATACCCCTAATGGCAGTGTTTACTTTTTGTCCATTCCTCCTTTTTCTCGTTTTTCTCCTTTTTTCTTTCCGTGTAGGCCGTTCCTCAGCTTCTTATGGCCGGCAAACTTTCCCCAGATGACCCATTTAGCTTTAATGGAAGAAATTTAGGGTGGAAAGGACTTTTACTTTTTTGTGTTCTTGTTTTTTTTTTTTTTCTGTGAGTTTTTCTTTTTTCTAAGTCAAGACGCCAGTTTGTAGTAGCAGCGTTTATTGTCTGTCTCCTCGGATATGCGTAGATAGTGTCCCGGTTTTAGGTTTAGGGATGGAGTAGGAGTAGGAGAGCGAGAAGGAGTTCCAGAGAGTTGTATAAGAAAACATTCCGTAACAAACCTTTTTAGTCTCCATGATGTGAGCTGACCTACGACTACGAAGTGATAAAACAGTAAGGCACAGAGAATTGTTGGTGGAGGAGAGAAATCAATGAAAAAGTGAAATGAAGTTCCTGTAACTATGAATAAATATACAACATTTAGATAGATGACTAGATTCACGACTTGATTGGTAGATACATAGATAGACAAATAGACAGATAGCCAGGTAAATAAAGACTCATCGGCTTACAATAGGATACAAGTTAAGTAAATAGTGGAGTAATAGAAAGCAAATGGTGGACTAATACAGGTACTGAAGCAAAATCACTATAAAGGAGATGAGATTCTGTATACAACAACCAGTGAGTCTATAAGCAGACATCCACCAGCCAGCATGCATACTTACTGCCACATGAACCTCTCAAGACACTTATTTCAGCTTCATCTACACAGACTACTGCCACCGAGTCACTTTTAATAACCACTCCTAACAATAATCACACCAACAATAATACACCAACCATTTTTGCAATCATATTCATCAAGCACCGCATCATTCACTAACAATAAACGCTACCAATGATTTACACTGACCATTACTATTTATTCCCACGCTCACTAGCCGCTAACTACTAATCAGTACATAACACATAGCACAAGTTTAATATAGTTTTCGTTCCTAAGTATTTAGAATAATCTCTACTTATTAACCTACTACAGTTATTCTTACTATGTATTCACACAAGTTGCCGATATTATAGATGTAGTGAAAATTAGCCTTATTACTGAATAGGATATAACGCAATGTAGTATCTCCTTACTTTCTAAATCACCACCACTACCGAATAAGTTAATTAAGAATGTTCTTGAGATTCTAAAACCAGCCTAGAGATGGCGTTGATAGCAGACCCCACCAGCCCACCACCGACCTGCCTCTCAGTGCCCTTGAAAGAAGCAACAGCACCTCGTTAAGATAGGAAGATAGAGAGGGGAGAGAAAAAAAAATGAGAGAGAGAGAGAGAGAGAGAGAGAGAGAGAGAGAGAGAGAAAGAAGGAGATACGAGTAAATAGAGTGAACAGGGGGAGAGAAAGGAGAATAAGAGCAATGAGACAATTATATCACAAGGGAATTTGAATGAAGAGGGAAGTAATTACATCACCTAATCTTACTTGGGTGAAGGGAAGGATGAGAGCATTGGCGGTGTGTGTGTGTGTGTGTGTGTGTGTGTGTGTGTGTGTGTGTGGTATGGTAATTACCCAGTGGAGCGGCGGCAATCTATAAATAGCAGCAATGGGAGACAGGAATAATAAGGTAGTTAATTAGTGAGGATTAAGGCAGGTCATTATTGACTATCTAATTCTACTTGCCTCACTTTCTGGTCAGCTTTGTGTGTGTGTGTGTGTGTGTGTGTGTGTGTGTGTGTGTGTGTGTGTGTGTGTGTGTGTGTGTGTGTGTGTGTGTGTGTGTGTGTGTGTGTGTGTGTGTGTGTGTGTGTGTTATTTATTTTAGATTTTTTTTTTTTTATAAATTTTCTCTCTCGCTTTTATCCTTTTATGTTTGATTTGAGTTTTTTTTCTCGTTTTCTTTGTAGTATTTTTTGTTCTATCTTCTTGTTTTTGTATGTCTCTCTCGCTCTTGATTTCCTTTTCCTCTTTTTTTTCCTAACTTTTCCCTTCTTTCCCCCATATTTATTCATTGTTTTTTTTGTCTCTTTTTTTTCTCTTCATTTTCCACTTTTCTTTGTTTTTTTCCACACTTTTCATTATCTTCTTTGTCTTCTCTCGTTTTATCACTTCCCATAGTCATGTTTTGTGTTTCTCTCTCTCTCTCTCTCTCTCTCTCTCTCTCTCTCTCTCTCTCTCTCTCTCTCTCTCTCTCTCTCTCTCTCTCTCTCTCTCTCTCTCTCTCTCTCTCTCTCTCTCTCTCTCTCTCTCTCTGTCCCACATTTCCTTTCAGCTTTCATTTCATCTTCTTAACCCTCTTCCTATTCCTCTCCAATCTTTCCTCCTCCTCCTTCTCCTCTTCCTCCCAGCGCGGTCCTCAGCACTCCGCATCCTTTTCTCCGCAGCCTCAGAGCTCTGAGCACTTCCTTCTCCTCCTCCTCGTCCTCCTCCTCCTCCTTCTTCTCCTCCTCCTCCTCCTCCTCCTCCTCCTCCTCCTCCTCCTCCTCCTCGTCCTCCTCCCTCTCATCTCCTCCCGGTCTTCCCGCCTCGGCATCTCTTTACTGTGAGCGACGTGGCACTGAAGTCTCTGTTTACTCAGGAACCTCAATTTTCGCGGAGTCAAACATTTGCATTCATAAAATATCTTTACCAAATCTTCAATGCGTCCCCGAACCCAGAAATTGGAAACTCGTCTCGGCAAGCAACCGCGCGGCGACCGACCGTCCTTGTGTGTGTGTGTGTGTGTGTGTGTGTGTGTGTGTGTGAAGGAAGGGAGGAAGGAAGGAAGAATTGTAGTTGGAGTGTAACTTTTATTGTTTTTTTTTATCGAGAAGGAAAGAAAAAAGGAATGAAAGGAGTGCACGTGTCTACTATTTTTTGTTGGAGGATTGCAAGGAAGGAAGGAAGGAATGAAGGAAGCAGGGGACTAATGAAAAATGAAAGAAGGAAAAGAACTGTGTCTGATTTTTAATGGAAAGAAGGAAAGAAAAAGAAAACGAGGCAATGAGTGAAGTACGTTTTTATTCCGTGTTTTGTTTGGGGAAGGAAGAAAGAAAAGAAGGCCGGGAAGAAGGCAAAGGATTAGACACATTTTAGTCCTTTTTCTTTTACCTAAGAAGGAAGGAAGGAAGGAAGGAAGTAAGAAAGGAAAGGAGTCGATGGAGTGTAAGGCTGTTTTTTGTCTAATCACAACCCATCGTCTGCCTGTCATCGCGGTGAGCTGAGATGAATGAGAGAGGCAGGGAGGCGTGCGTGTGTGGTGCGGAGAAGGAGGCTGGCAGTGGCTTAGACGATAATACTAGTAAAACCATTGAAAGTGTTGTATGCTTCTATGTTCCTGCGTTACATAAGACTTCATTACAGTCTTATCTTCTCTACACACCTATCTAATGGTTCTCCTGTCAGTAGATTAAGATTCCGTGAGGCAGGCAGGTGTGAGGTTTGTGCTGCGGGCAGGTAGAGGTGGCGTGGCGTGTGGGAGGTAAGGATCACTGCGCTATTGAATTCATGTTCTGACTGACGAAGGCACCATCACCCTGAATGAGCTGGGGCGGCCTGGCTAGTGGGCGGGAGGGGGAAAGGAGGCGCAGGAGGAGGAGGAGGAGAAAGAGGAGGAGGCTGGTGGCGGTTCATGGAGTGGAGAGGCAGAGAGGGAAGGGGAGGTGTGTTCCAGTGAGGGATTATCGGGTAGATATCGATCAAAAGAGACAACGGGTACCTCCCCTTTTGTTTTGCCCGGCACCCCTCACTCCTGCCGGCCCACGCTGCCTACTGAGGTGCCGTGCTGCCGCGTGGGGTGAGCTCTGGGCACGGCGGAGGCTGAAAGCGACGTAGTAGGCATGCGGCAAAGGTCACCTCGCTGGGCCTGGCTGAGAAGGGGAGAGGGAGGGGATGAGGCGGCGAGCACGGGGATCAGATGGTGCTGGGAATGATGACGGGGAACTTGGTCGCCTGGAGTGGTGAGGTTATTAGACTGGGGAAGAAAAGTGTGAACGAGATTGCGGAAGTCGAGAAAGGCTGTGAGAAAGAGGAGGTGAGGATAAGCAGGAGTTCCAAGAGAGAAAGAGAGAGAGAGAGCGAGAGAGAAATGGAGAGAGAGGGGAAAGGTGGGGAGAGGAGGAGAGTGAGAGGCAGGGAAGTTAAAGAGGAGGTAGCTAGCGAGGAGAAGTGAAGATGTGGTCATAAACACTTCAACAAGGCGGTGTGTTATCGGCGCGAGGGAACACCACGTCGCCAGAAAACATTTACCAGCTGAAGTTGTCGAGGTGGTGGTGGTGGTGGTGGTGGTAAGCTGGAGTTGAACGGGAACTGCATGCCGCACTCACACACACACACACACACA
This sequence comes from Portunus trituberculatus, assembly GCF_017591435.1. Lineage (NCBI taxonomy): Eukaryota > Metazoa > Arthropoda > Malacostraca > Decapoda > Portunidae > Portunus > Portunus trituberculatus. The sequence continues at coordinate 28,627,469 of NC_059300.1, forward strand.
CACACACACACACACACACACACACACACACACACACACACACACACACACACACACACACACACACACACACAGCACAGGGAAAAATGTCTTTATTTCCATGTTCATGCGTCAGTAGGTCGTGTTGTTGTGCATGACCTAAATTCTAGACCTGTGTGCGCTGACGGCGGAAATAAAAAAAAAATTAAAAAGAAAACAAAAAAATAGAGAGAAAAAAAATACTGTGCTGGCTTGGTAGGTTAAAAAAATGAATGTTTGTTCTGACATATTCACGAGGCCACGGAATGTCAGGTGTATCCCCGTATGATTGCCCTAATACACCTTCACGCAGACACAAGCGCAACAGGGGTGAAGTATAACACACGCTGTACATCACGCAGAACCGCCGGAAAGTAGCTGTGTGTGTGTGTGTGTGTGTGTGTGTGTGTGTGTGTGTGTGTGTGTGCTCGTTTGTTACATTGTGCTCACGTCCTGCACAACACTGAGCCGTAAAGCACCGCGCCCTCCACTCACCCACTAACTCCTACTGTGTGTTGCCTTTATTTTGTCGCTTGATGAAGACAAAACGCAGCCACATGTGTTTTGTCCTGCGTTCCTGATTTCCATGTGACTGTGTGTGTGTGTGTGTGTGTGTGTGTGTGTGTGTGTGTGTGTGTGTGTGTGTGTGTGTGTGTGTGTGTGTAGAGACAGACATGGCGCGGACTTGGTGGAAAGCCAGTGGAGGAAAGAGGAAAAACGAAAAAGAAAAACGAGGTCAGAGTGGAAAAAAAGAAAAGCAGAAAGGGACAGAGGAAAGAACGAGAAGATGGAGGAAGGGAGAATCGAAACGGAGGAAAAAGGATGGACGGAAAGAGGAGAAGAGAGAGAATCGAAAAAGGAGACAGGGAAAGGAAAGATGAAGGGAGGGAAGGGGAGAGAAGCAGGAGGAGACGCCACAGCGTTTTAATAGTGCCATTCTTCCACAGACATTATGGCGGAGCGGGAGGCAGAAGTGCAGCGTGGCGTTACCTTAGATATTATAACATTTATTAGAGTTAGTGATGCAGATTCACTCTTGTTTTATGAAGGTGATTGAAGCGCATGATTCTCTCCCTGTTAGCCAGTTACTGCATCCTGCTCCTCATCTCCTCACAAATTGCCTCATATACTCAACGTTTCATATTATTACATGGACTAGATTTATGCTGAAGCTGGTTTTATTGTTCTAGTTTGTTTGTGTGTGTGTGTGTGTGTGTGTGTGTGTGTGTGTGTGTGTGTGTGTGTGTGTGTGTGTGTGTGTGTGTGTGTGTGTGTGTGTGTGTGTGTACGTAGGAGGTGCAGCTGTGTCTCGCAAACCATTCAGAAGACTTATTTTGGCGGGCACAGCTGTTTTGAATTGTTAAAAACCTGCTCAAAGAAAAGTGTCTTAGGGCTTGCATGAGAGTTTCCCGCCTCGCTCTTCACGCCCTGCACAAACAGACGGATGGGGTGCAAGTGTAGGTGTGCACATTCTGTCTCTCCCTCACTTCCTCGCGCCTCAAAACCCAAGAAAAGAATTTGAAATGGAAATGCAAGACGAACAAGACGAGTGAGCGACGCTTCTCTTCCCTCTTCCTCCTCCTCCTCCTCCTCCTCCTCCTCCTCCTCCTTCTCCTTCTTCCTCCTCCTCCTCTCCTGGCGAAGGCGCCACGTGTACCTAGAGTTTGTGACAAGACTGAGGGAGCGAGAGTGAGAGACAGAGGAAGTGTATTGCTGTGAAAGTGTTAATTGTTGTTGCTTGATGTGTGTGTGTGTGTGTGTGTGTGTGTGTGTGTGTGTGTGTGTGTGTGTGTGTGTGTGTGTGTGTGTGTGTGAGAGAGAGAGAGAGAGAGAGAGAGAGAGAGTGTGTGTGTGTGTGTGTGTGTGTGTGTGAAGGTAAGAGTGTGTTTGAAAAAAGCGAATCTCTCTCTCTCTCTCTCTCTCTTTTTATGTACACCATGTGGGCTTTTCACTGGAATTTCTGGGCTAAAGGGATACTTTTGGGGTACCTCCTATCTTAAAGCCCACCCGTTAGGAAAACGTTGCCCCGAGTGAGGAAGCCCAACCTACACTCCGACCGTGGACAGGATTCGAACCCGTGCGCTTGAAACCCTCGGACCCCAAAGCGCCCATGGTTCCACTGTACCACGGCGCCTCCCCCCCTTCTCTCTCTCTCTCTCTCTCTCTCTCTCTCTCTCTCTCTCTCTCTCTCTCTCTCTCTCTCTCTCTCTCTCTCTCTCTCTCTCTCTCTCTCTCTCTCTCTCTCTCTCTCTCTCTCTCTCTCTCTCTCTCTCTCTCTCTCTCTCTCTCTCTCTCTCTCATCTGATGCGCTGACTAGCAAGACTCAAAGCTGACTGACGTTTTTAATTTTCTCCTCCTTCGTTTGGTGGAAAATGTTGCGATTGGCGAAAAATTGCCTGGAAATATCAGGAATTCGTGTCGCATGTCGTCATTATGAGACCTGCACAACTTCTCATCTTTACGGAATGGTATCGAAAATTAATCACCAGTTAGAGATGGAGATAGCAATGAAAGTGAAAGGGAAATAAAGAAGTGAAGAAATGTAAGGATAAGTACGAGTAGTCACGCACACATACACCCTTTGAGACCAAGAAGTAAAGAAAAAAAAAAGTACAGTATTGAAAATTTATCACCTATTCAACTCTCCTCCTTCACATTAAACTACATGCACTTACTATACACACACACACACACACACACACACACACACACACACACACACACACACACACACACACACACACACACACACACACACACACACACACACACACACACACAAAGTTAAATAATGCTAACTCTATCGGTCCTGTAAGGGGACTGGCAACTGGGTGGGCCTTTTTTTCTCGCTTTATGTTGCCCTTAGTCATCTTAAAAAAAAAAAAAAGTAAGTCGGAGCAAGAACATCATAGAAAAAAAAAATTAGGAGAAGAGAGAAAATATACTTACATATACTTACAAAACTTACCCACACCAAAAGAAAAAATGGCAAAGCAAAAAAAAAACAAGGAAATCAAAGCATCAGTACATATCAGTGAGAATATTAATTAAAAATAAAAGAAGATATAAATAACAAAACTAAATAAAACGAATACTTAACCTCTTCAGTAACATGACGCGTTTCTGTATTCATTGTGGTTACTGTTTGGCCATTTAATGCAGCTTCAGAAACTCATGTGGGGGATCAGGATAGTAAAGATTGTAGCTATTAATCTTCTGACCTCCATAGACCCTTCCTAACGTCAAAAAAATCGTTTAAACACACCCAAAAATCCAGGTAAAAATGAGTCCTATCACTAAAGGGACTAAACACACACACACACACATACATACACATACACACACAAACTCCTTTCAGTCCCATCCATAAGAATAAAAAAAGCGAGCCACCAAATACTGACGGCTCACGGCAGCACGGGGAGGCAGGCAGTGTGTGTAGCTGTGTTGGGCGTCCGCGGGAATGTCTTTGATTCCAAGCTTAATGGAGAGTGACAATGGCGGGACCCGATCGATGCGCTTCATTGCTCTACCGAGTCCTGAAACGATGCTTGCGTGGGGCCAAGTGGGGCGGCGAGACCATTTGGGGGGAGGGCCGGCGAGGAGGATGCAGGAGGTAAAAGGAGGGTAAAGGGAGAGAAATGGAGGGAAAATGAGGGTAGAAAGAGAGTGCAAATGAGTAGAAAGAAGGAAAAGGAGGTAGAAGGAGAAAAAAAGAGGGAAAAAGAGTAGAAAAAGGATAAAAGGAAAAAAAAGAGGCGTAGAAGGGGAGAAATGGAGGGAAAACGAGGGTTGAAAGAGTGCAGGTGAGTAGAAAGAAGGAAAAGGAAGATAGAAGGAGAGAAATGGAGGGAAAATGAGGGTAGGAAGATAGTACAGGTGAGTAGAAAGAGGGGAGGAAGAAGGAAAAAGAGGGACAGAAGAAGAGAAATAGATGGAAAATGAAGTTAGAGCCTACAGGTGTGTAGAAAGAGGATAGAAAGAATAAAAAGGGATGGTGAAATCAGGATAATAGAGGGGAAATGATGACAGAAGGAAGGAAGAGGATAGAAAGAGAGTGAAGAGAAAGAGAGAAAGAAGGTAGAAAGAAGGAAAATAAAAGTAAAAGGAGGGAAAATTCATGGCAGAAAGCGAGTGCAGGAGGAAAAAAACAGGGCAGGAAGAGGGAAAAAGGAAGGTAGAAGGAAGAAAAAGGAGGGTAGGATGAGGCAGCAAGATAGAGAAGGAGAATAACTCGGGATAAGGAAAGGTTGAGAAAATAGAACTGCTTGTAAGGGTAGAAAAAAAGGCAGAAAAATGCATCACTTGAGCTAAATGTGTAATAACTGACCCCGATGTTTACAAAGAAAGTCACGCGGAGGTAAAGAAGATTAATGGTGAACGGAAGAAGAAAAAGAAGAGATTGTAAAGGAGAAAGAAAATAAAGTACTACCTATATCGAATGTGTGATGAGTGAGCCTAATTTTGCTTATTCGTATTTACTTCTGCACTTCAGTACTGGGACACATTTTTACCTTCAGTTTTTGGGATATGATTAGACTATTTTTATTGACATTAGGGAAAGTCTATGGAGGTTAAAAGATTAATGGCCAGAATCTTCACTATTTTCTAATTCTCCACATGAGTTTCTGTAGCTGTATCAAATATCACCAAATAGTAAGCAGAATGAATATGGAAATGCGGCATGGTACAGAAGGGGTTCATGATTGAGAGAAAATCATTATGGGTAAAATTTATGAGTACTGTGTGTGTGTGTGTGTGTGTGTGTGTGTGTGTGTGTGTGTGTGTGTGTGTGTGTGTGTGGTCGTGTCGTAAATATAACCCTTTTCCGCAGTAAAATCAAACGGTACTTTGGAAAAATTGTGATGCATATGTATAAAAAAAAAAGGGTGCTGTAGTTTGTGGTTCTATATTTTCCAGCGTGATGTACGAGGCGGTACTATGACAAACAACAACAACAACAACAACAACAACAACAATAACAATAACAACAACAACAATAATAACAACAATAACAGGAACTACAACAAAACAACTACTAATACTAATGCTACTACAAAAACAAGATAAACAATAACAATGATCACCACCACCACCACTAGAACTACTACTACTACTACTACTACTACTACTACTACTACTACTACTACTACTACTACTACTACTACTACTACTACTACTACTACTAACCACCACAACAAAAAAATGAAATAAACACACACACACACACACACACACACACACACACACACACACACACACACACACACACACACACACACACACACACACACACACACATCAAACAACACATAATCCAGAGAGAGAGAGAGAGAGAGAGAGAGAGAGAGAGAGAGAGAGAGAGAGGCGGTAGCAGTAGACTCGTTGATATAACCTGGCTAGCGGGCGGGCCTTGACAAGTGCCTCCGAGTGCCCCATTAGCGGGAAATTGTTAGGTTGAGGGCATCCTTGTCACGCTAAACCCCTCTCCTTTCCTAATTGGGAGAGGAGGAGGAGGAGGAGAAGGAGGAGGAAGAGGAGGAGGAGGAGGAGGAGTAGGAGGAGAGAAGAGATGGAGGAGGAAGATATGTGTGTTTATGTGCTATGCAAGAGAGAGAGAGAGAGAGAGAGAGAGAGAGAGAGAGAGAGAGAGAGAGAGAGAGAGCATATATGAAAAGGTCAAGGGTGAGAAAAGTAGGGGTTCTGGTAGTAAAAGGGAGTGGGGAACAGCGGTGTAGAGTGCCGGGGCTCGAGTGGGGGTTAGTGCCACAAAAAAGTAATTAGGAGAATAATAAGCAGGGCTGGATTACGGGAGGGAGTAGAGAGAGAGAGAGAGAGAGAGAGAGAGAGAGAGAGAGAGAGAGAGAGAGAGAGAGCTGAACATGTCCTCAAGAAAGTATAATGTGATCTGTCTGTAACTCTCTCTCTCTCTCTCTCTCTCTCTCTCTCTCTCTCTCTCTCTCTCTCTCTCTCTCTCTCTTCTGTTTTTCTCCTCCTTTTATGTTCATTTCATACTTTTGTGTCACTTCTCTTCTTTTTTCTTTATTTTTTCCTCTCGATTTTTATATTTTAATTTTTTTAAAGTTTTCTTTCTTCCATTCTTTTTTCTCTTCCATCTTTTCCCTTTGACGTGTTCCTTTTTTTTCCTCTTCTTATCTTGTTTCCTTATTTCATTTCTTACCTTTGCTCCTTCCATTCTTTTCCTTCGTTTCTTCCGTCTTTCCTCCCTTCCTTCCTCTTACATGTGTTCCTCCCCTTCCTCCTCCCTTTCGATTCTTGTTGTTGTTGTTGTTGTTGTTGTTGTTGTTGTTGTTGTTGTTGTTGTCGTTGTCGTTGTTGTTGTTGTTGTTGTCGTTGTTGTTGTTGTTGTTGTTGTTGTCGTTGTTGTTGAGTTTCATTATTACATTACTGTTGTTCTGGCATTTTAGTTTGTTGTGTTGTTTATTTATTTATTCAATTTCCAACTTTTTCCTCACTTTCCTATGTTGATTTATTGAAGTGGAAGGGATTATATAATGAGAGAGAGAGAGAGAGAGAGAGAGAGAGAGAGAGAGAGAGAGAGATACGGGGTGGAGGGCACAGACAAATACAAACAGATAAACAGACAGAAAGCATCAGTACTTTAGTTTCTCTCTCTCTCTCTCTCTCTCTCTCTCTCTCTCTCTCTCTCTCTCTCTCTCTCTCTCTCTTCTTTCTTTCTTGCTTTCTTTTCATATCTCTTTCTTCCTTCCTTCCTTCCTTCCTTCCTTTCTTTCCATCTCTCTCTCTCTCTCTCTCTCTCTCTCTCTCTCTCTCTCTCTCTCTCTCTCTCTCTCTCTCTCTCTCTCTCTCTCTCTCTCTCTCTCTCTCTCTCTCTCTCTCTCTCTCTCTGACTTTACTGCTTATTATACGCGTGTTTCCGGCTAGCAGACAGAAGCTACCGGCTGCTTTACTGTCTTGATGTTAGCGGAGTTGAAAACTATTCCCTGCACAACTTTGGAGAGGGCGGTCACTGACATATGTCCCGGGAACTCTGGCCATTGTGAAGAACATACATTAAGACGCCTTCAAGTGGAGAGGGTGTAAGGGGGAGACATGCAACGCTCCTGTCTTCATTTGGCTTTGAATTAGAGGGCACATTTGTTAGTATACGTGTTTATGTGATGTTGGTGTTCCTTCGTCGTCTGCCTTTTTTTTTGTTTTGTTTGAGTAGGAAAGTGTGGGAAATAAACTGAGTAAGGGTGAGATGGTAAGGAAGAGAGGGAGGGAATGGGAGAAAATGGGATAGCGACAGGAGAGGGGGAGAAGGAACGGAACAGAAGGGTAAGTGAGAGTACAGGGTGGAAAAGAAAGCAAGAAAATATGTAAATGAGAGGAAAGAGAGCGAAGAAAGGAAAGGAAATGAGAGGAGAGGAATAACAAGAAATGGAAAGGAGGAAAAATAAAGTGGAATAAAAGAGAGGAAAGGAAAGGAAAAGGAGAAGAGAAAATGAGGAAAAAAAAATAGTGAGAAAGAGAAGGGGGGTAGAGTCCTTTCCTTAGTACTTCAGTTTGAGCTTCGTTTCCCAGCCTTGTGTCATTGGCGTCCATGTTATATTAGTAGGGCAGGTCTGCGTTTAAAAGCGTGAGGCAGCGGTAAGTAGAGCACCAGGTTGCCGCTTCAAGGAGAACTGCTGAGGCGGGAAGGACTGTTTGGGCCACAATAAGAATACCTGCAGATGATAAAACTAAACCATCACAAGCCAGTACGGGAGTGATTGGTAATTGTGTTGTACTGGAGTTCGCTTTATGTAAATCGTGGGTACTGTAAGATTGAAGAGGACAATAATGGAGGGACTGTAGTTAGATAAGTTAGATAGTAATTGATTGAGAGGGTTTTTATTTCGTGAGTGGACCTTTATTCTTCAGTTTTGCATTTCATTTTTCAGTGGGTCTTTATTTTTTTCTTGTTTGAGTCTTTTTTTTGAGTGATTTTTTTTCCTTGAGTTGGCCTTTTTCTTGAGTTTTGCTTTTTATTTTTCAGTGGGCATTTTTTCTTCAGTTTTGCCTTATATTTTTTAGTAAGCCTTTATTCTTTTCTTATTTGAGACTTTTTGTGTGAGATTTTTCTTGAGTGGGCCTTTTTTTTGAGTAAGCCTTTTATTTTTCAGTAGGCTTTGAATTTTTTTCTTGTTTGGGCCTTTTTTTGAGTGTTTTTTTCTTGAGTGGGCTTTTTATTTTTCAAGTGGGTCTTTAATTTTATTCTTGTTTGGTCTTTTTTTTTTTTTTTCTTGAGTTGGTCTTTTTTTTCTTTAATACGCATATTTTGGCTGGGTGTTTTCTGCTCTGAGTGGGCCTTTTTCTTTATATTTTCGTTTCCCTTGGCCAGTCCTTTTCTCTTATATATAAAACAAAAAAATGGTAAGCAATGCTGTTGGAGGTTACTGAGTGATAGTTGGTGATGGTTGGTGATGGTTAACTATGTGCTTTAGTCCTGCTGGGCGTGAGAGTGAAAGATAAAGAAAAAAAAAACAGATAGAGGCTGAAGATAACGTAATGACACAAGAAAAATTATCGGAGTATGAAAGGAAATAAAGTTAAAATACACTGGAATTGTATTAGACGTGAATTTATGCAGCAAAATAAGAATAAAAAAAAAACGTTAAAAGATCAGAATTGGCGAAAAACTAAAGAAAAGAGATGATGCTTATCTGGGAAAGCCTGGAGTGGACTGGTGGAGAGACGTGTGTGGAGAAGGATGGAGCTAATGTGTATCTTATAGGAGAATAAAAGAAGCTAATAATGATGATAAAGATAGTGACGACTGCCTTTACAACACACACACACACACACACACACACACACACAGAGAGAGAGAGAGAGAGAGAGAGAGAGAGAGAGAGAGAGAGAGATGCCGCAGTATTTTGGGAAGCACGGGCGACCCCACAATTTGGTTCACCACAGTCGATCTGATGGCGGCCACTCACCCAGTACAGTCCGGCCGAGCCTTCAAAAAGCAAATCAGCCACACATCCATGGCTCCCGTCACGGCCTGGGTCAGCAGAGAGAGAGAGAGAGAGAGAGAGAGAGAGAGAGAGAGAGAGAGAGAGAGATAATTTAAGGTCTTCGTATGGTGAGAGTGATGTTTTCATTTATTTCTTGGTTAGTTTCTTTTACGATTTCTCTCTCTCTCTCTCTCTCTCTCTCTCTCTCTCTCTCTCTCTCTCTCTCTCTCTCTCTCTCTCTCTCTCTCTCTCTCTCTCTCTCACACACACACACACACACACACACACACACACACACACACACACACACACACACACACACACACACACACACACACACACACACACACACATAATTCCTTTTCCAAACTTACAGCATTACACTCAGTACTATAATTCGTGGATTCACAGCTTTGGCGAGACGTGGCCCAGCTGTTCCTTGGTCCACCACTACAATGCACTGCCACACAACGCTACGCTATTGCAGTAAATGCCTGAGACTTACACCGTACTATTTCTACTCCGCAAGTGTGTGTGGGGCGGGGTGAGCGGGTGTGGGTGTGTAAACTTGAGGTGCAGGATGTTAGCATTGCGTCATTTGGGAGCTTTAAAGAAGATTACATGACTTTATGGATGGGAGCGATAGGTGGAAATAGGTAGGCATGTTTTTGTACAAGGCCTGCCGTGTGTAGGTAAAATGGTTGCCGTATGGTTTGATGTTCATGTTCTTAAACCCTTCAGTGCTGGGACGCGTTTCTGCCTGAAGTGCAGGATATGGTTAGACAATTTTATTTACATTAGAAGAGGGCTATGGAAGTCAGAAGATTAATGGCTAGAGTCTTCACTACTTTAATCCCCCACGTGAGTTTCTGAAGCTATATAAAATCACCAAATGTTAACTAGAATAAATATGAAAACGCTGAAGAGATTAAACCCTCAAACGCTACTTTATTTGAGACATTGCAAGTGTAAGTGACAAGGAAAACTGCAGATAACCTAAGTAACCGGTAAGGCTTCAAGTGTCAGTCCTTCAATAAAACATTTACCTACTTATACCCACCTATCATCCCCACCCATAAACTTACCCAGTCTTTTTAAAGCTCCCTCTGGACTCACACACCGTCGTATGTTTAGGAATAAAGGGCTTATGTGGCGCAGTCTTATTCTTAAGGTCCCTTTAGCTCGTCCATCTAAAGACGTGAAGCGGAGGGAGAAAGTTGAAGAGAAATAAACATGGAAAATGGATGGATGAATGGGAAGGAGTGATGAATGAATGAATTGGAAAGAGAAGAACTGATTGAGTGAATGGGCTGATGAATAAATGTAAGAAACTCCACATCAAGGAAAGCAGGAAAAAGGGCCTTGAGAGAGAGAGAGAGAGAGAGAGAGAGAGAGAGAGAGAGAGAGAGAGAGAGAGAGAGAGAGAGAGAGAGAGAGAGGGAGAAGATAGGTGGGGGGTGTGGGGATGCGTGGGTGAGTGTAAGACAGACAGGAAGACAGACAGGCAGACAGACGAGACTGAAAGAACCGGACTGACAGACAGATGGGAAGAAAGAAAGAAAAGAGAAGATAAAGAAAAACAGATGACAGACAAGAAGATATAAAAAAAGAGAGCAAGAGTGAGGGAGTGTGGGAGCAAATGAGTGAGAGAGTGAAAGGCAGCAGGCACCAGCAATACCGTTCACCTTCCATCCTTCCAACCATCCACTTACATTCCCCTTCCATCCAATCCACTGAATGATGACTAATGACCACAGTGGATAAATGAAAAGAATTGCAACAGAACTATAAAGGATGGATGTGTGTGTATGGAGAGAGAGAGAGAGAGAGAGAGAGAGAGAGAGAGAGAGAGAGAGAGAGAGAGAGAGAGAGAGTAACTAAAGAATACTCATAATATAAAATACCCTTGAGAGAAAAACTGAAGACATACAGACAGGCACTTTCCAGATAACAGTGATAGCAGCCTTGTCTCTTTTAATTAGATCATGTAAGATAGTTAAAGAATAGGAATGCTGTTGTGAAATTAGTCTTTATCTCCTGCTCATAAGGGAGGTATTGATAAGGCGGCATTGTAGAGATTGTCTGCTATGTTAGATAACTCGTGGCTACAGAAATATATTTAATTCCTTCAGTACCATGACGCGTTTCTATATTCCTTCTATTTGGTGATTCTATACATCTTCAAAAACACATGTCGGGGTTAAGATAGTGAAGATTCTAGCCACTAATCTTCTGACCTCCATAGACCTTTGTTAATGTCAATAATATGGTCTAATCGTACACAAATCTCAACGTATAATTGTGTCCCAGTATTGAAGGGGTTAAGGATGATTTGATTTATCTATTCTGAGCAATGTGTATTAGTGACTGGAAGAATGGAAGGCAGATTGATGCGTGACTGTTTGTTTTGTATTAGGTTAGATTACACAAATATTAATCATTTCTATACAAGAGACTTAAATAGAAAAAAAAGTACGTGATTTGATTTATTATTTATGAGCCACGTCTATTAGTGACAGAAGGAAGGGAAGACAGATTGATGAATGAACGTTTGCATAATTTCAGATTGCATTAGGTAAGATTACATAAGCATTAGTTAAGCATTACGGTTTTTTTGTCAGTTTGGTCGCAGCACGCCACGAGTATTGCCGTGGTGATCCATCATTGATTTCTGCCATCAGGAAGTGTTAATGCACAAAGATTCGTTGCGATACACCACTAATAATATCTCATACAGCAGACATTAATTTCATTCTCTTTGTAAATTAACTCAGCTTTCCGCAAAGGAGAATGTTTGAGCGCAAATGTAAGCCTGTTGGCAGGTGAGATTTGTGGTGTGTGGTGAAAGCGTGGTGTATGGTTTAGGTGGTGTGTGGTGTGTGGTATGTGGTGGTCAAGTGGTGTGTGTGTGGTGTGCGGTGTGTGATGTCCGCGTGGCGTTTGTGGTGTGTGTTGTCTGTGGTGGTCGCGTGGCGTGTGTGTGGCGTGTTGTGTGTGGTGGTCGCGTGGCCTGTGTGGTGTCACTGTGTGTGGTGTGTGGTTTGTGGCAACCGCGTGGCGTTTATGGTGTGTGTAGTGTGTGTGGTGTGTGGTGTGTGGTGGTCGAGCGACGTGTATGTGGTAGATGGTGTGTTGTGTGTGGTATCTGCGTGGCGTTTGTGGTGTGTGTGGTGTGTGGTGGACGCGTGGCGTGTGTGGTGTCCGCGTGTTGTGTTCGGTGTGTGGTGTGTGATGTGTGATGTGTGGGGTCCGCGTGGTGTGTGCGGTGTGTGGTGTGTGATGTGTGGTGTCCGCGTGGCGTGTGCGGTGTGTAGTGTGTGGTGTGTGCAGTGTGTGGTGTGTGGTGTCTGCGTGGTGTGTGCGGTGTGTGGTGTGTGGTGTCCGCGTGGCGTGTGTGGTAGATGGAATGTGGAGCCTTTTTCACGGTGGTCGCTTTTCAAGTTAAAATTAATGTTTGGATTTTATTTTTATTTTAACTAATGCTTTTATTTTTTTTCCTTTCCTTCAGGTGAGTGTGGTCCTCATTACGAGCTTCCGGCTGACGTGTGGCGGGGACAGGTGAGCTGCTGCGTGTGCTCCTTAACTATATTGACCTTTGGCTGCCGGCGGAGAGGTGGGGGAAAGGGGGGTGGGAGGAAAGTCACCTGTAATTAATCCTCCCCTAAAGCTGGACCGTCCCCCCGTCTCTCTCTCTCTCTCTCTCTCTCTCTCTCTCTCTCTCTCTCTCTCTCTCTCTCTCTCTCTCTCTCTCTCTGGTATCACAAAGTTGGAATGGTAATTTTTTTCCCGGCCAGTCAGCAGAATTCCAGGCAGGAGCGACTCGGCACGGCAATGATATTCACTTTTAATCAACAGTTAGACGAAAAAATACATATAGAAATAATTGGTGCTTTCGTAATTGTGAGTGGATACACCGTGCCGCCTCTGCTCTCACTCTTCTTTCGCTGTTAATCCGTGAAGAGCGCAGGGCCAAGTTTGAACCAGATATTGTACAAACTCCGCGCGGTTACTCCAAGTTGGTGGTGGTGGTGGTGGTGGTGGTGGTGGTGGTGTTTTTTAGGTTATTGAAGTCAGATATTGGTTGTTATTTCGTTCAGATGTGTTTTTTTTTTTTTTTTGTTGTTTTTGTTTTATTTGTGAGGATTCTTGTTCTTGTACTTCTTCTTGTTATTGTTCTTCTTGTGTTCCTTCTTCCTTACCTATATTTTTGTTGTTATTATGATGATTATTATTGTTATTATTGTTATTACTATTTTTTCATTATTATTATTATTATTGTTATTATTATTATTATTATTATCATTATTACTCTTATCATTATTATTATTGTTACTATTGTTATTATTATCATCATTATTATTACTATATTATTATTATTATTATTATTATTACTAGTAGTAGTAGTAGTAGTAGTAGTAGTAGTAGTAGTAGTAGTAGTAGTATCATTATTACTATCATTATCTTTATTTTTTATCATCACCACCACTACCACTATCACAACAGGAACAACGACAACAACAACAACAACAATAATCAACACACACACACACACACACACACACACACACACACACACACACAGACACACACGCAATGATGGCCTGCCTCCCAGTGGCGCGTGGAATCTTCCCTGCCGTGCCTCCTGGAGTCTTATCTGCGCAATAACCCGCCGTGGGGACTCCATAAACACCGCCTGATAAATCAACTCTCCACCCAATAAATACCGCGCTGTCAGAGAGAGAGAGAGAGAGAGAGAGAGAGAGAGAGAGAGAGAGAGAGGAAGTTGTGAATTGATTGAGTTATGGATCACACAACAACTGCGTCATAATAGCACCGGATAGGGTTACGAGAGAGAGTGCTACTTACCCCTTTGAAAAATTGCGGTTAGTTATGACCAGACATGCAACCTTCCCGCCACGAGAGAGAGAGAGAGAGAGAGAGAGAGAGAGAGAGAGAGAGAGAGAGACTTATAAAATGCGGTCGTATCTGTATGTATTGTTTTCAGTCTTCGTGATGAACAACACAGTAGCGGATTGATTATTTGATTGGCGGGTGATGGATGGGCTGGGGAGAACGTGTAGGCCTGGGTTTCTTGTGTTCGTTTTCTTCGTACAATCACAGATACTAAGATGATATAAAGGACGCTGTGTATTTTTTCTTTTCTTTTTTTTCTTTCAGCAATCAAGTGAGCCTCTTCTTTTTATTTTGTGTTGCTCTTGGCCAAGTTTCCCTATTCCATAAAAAAAATGTCTTCCTCACTCACAATCATTACAACCATGTCTTCTTTTTTCAGCATTCATAAAACATTCTTTTAGTTCATTTTTTTCCCTCGTGCTGTTTAGATCTATTTCCATTATTTACCTCGTCACATACTTCTCTTCTCATTTCCTAACATCCCTAAACCTTCTCAGTATCTCATCTTTAACTTCGTCCAAATGTTCTAACTGTTTGATACTTTTTTTTCTTACAATCACACGTAACTTTTTATGCACTTGTCACTTAGTCCATTTTTCCCTCTATTTCCATTATTTACCTCGTCATATACTCCGCTTCTGTTTTCCTAACATCCCTAAATCTTCTCAGTACCTCACCTTCAACATTATCCATATGTTCTAACCGTTTGATACTTTCCTTACAAACACACGTAACTTTTTATGCTCTTGTTGAACTAAAGCCACGTAAACAGGTTATAATAAAGATACAATCAAATATCTGTTCTCTCTCTCTTGTTTCTCAGTGTTTTGATGGGAACAAATCATTACTTTCCTTCATGTTAGAAAAATGTCCATAACACTTGCCATTACTCTCTTGCATTACATTGGTTAGTGTTAGTCACAATCAGTTCAGTAAAGGTCAATGTGTGTGGTGGTGTTTGTTTTCCCATTGTGTTGCTTCTGTGTTCGTTCCATGTTGCTTTTAGAAGTTGTCCCGCTAACACAAAGCTTGCAGGGTGAGTTGTTTGTGGTCACGATAACATCCCATGCAGCAGAAAGGTTATTAATTAGAATATTCAACAGGATTATAGGAAGGAGAGAAAAGAAAGTGTTATGGGGGTTGCTGTTAGGGAATGAATCCTTCTCTTGCTGTTGTTGTTGTTGTTGTTATTGCTGTTGTAGTTAAAGATGCTGTAATACCCTAATAAACAATACATTTCCCTACACTTTAATTAACAAACAGAACTAAATAACAAACACTACTAACAAAACTAACACACTAAGAAAATGAGTGACAAATAAGCAACCAAACACACAGGTCATATTTCCTCTCCTTTGTTAGGCTTGCTCCACCCACACACCCACACACCCCCACCCACACCCACCAGCAGGGTAAATACTAACAAACAAACACGCTAACAAGCTACGGGACCTAACTAACAACGCTACTAAATAAATAAACCATCGGAGGCACGTATATCCTTCCCTTTGTTGGCTTTGACCGCCGACAATGTAAATATGTAGCCAGTGTGCGCGTGTAGGTCAAGAATGGTGTGTGTGTGTGTGTGTGTGTGTGTGTGTGTGTGTACTGGTGTGTATTTGTACTGTACTTGTGTTTTGTATTCCATATTTTGCTTTAATATTGTAGGGACTATGGCTCTTTTAAATTTGTGTGTTTGTCAACTATATACATTCAAAAGTGTTATATATATTTATTTTTTTTACAAGTGTGTGTGTGTGTTGAAACTGTAATTCTGTCCATCTATCTATCTATGTGTGTGTGTGTGTGTGTGTGTGTGTGTGTGTGTGTGTGTGTGTGTGTGTGTGTGTGTGTGTGTGTGTGTGTGTGTGTGTGTGTGTGTATACGCCTGAGATTTAATCTGAATTCGTGACTAAATATTATGGTCGTTGACATGAACACTAACATCTTGACATGAACACGTCCCCTCAGCACGCACACATCAGAATTACAGCCATGTATCACGATACTTGACCCTCCGTCAGTATCATGTTCATGACTCATTGTGGAGATAAGGCAACTTATGAATATATTTGCGGTTGGGGAAGTTGAAGCGTGTGGCGTGGCGTGGGAGGGATATTAAGGCATCAGGGAGTTTCACGTGCGAATACCTTGGTGGTGTGAATCATATCAATTGGTGGGTGTCGCAAGGAAGCTCACACAGTTCCCTCAGTAGCGTGGTGTGTGTTTATGGCGCTGTCAATACCACTGCAAAGAGAATACGATTGAGTGGCCCGCGTGTCTCGTGTTCCCTGGTCTTGTTTTATGACTCCCTGGCACGACACTCTCTTGCAGCCCGGTAAGGAGTGAGGTGCTTCACTATGACTGTTGTAAGGTAATCATTAGGTAGTTAGTAGTGACTCAGTGACTAGTGCCTGCATTGTGCGTGGGTGTATGCAGCTTTGTCTCTCTTATCAAGTTGCCGCCTTAAAAGGTAACCATGCGTGTGTTCAGAGATCTATACTTTACTGACCATAAACTAATCAGATTAAGTGTTAAGGAAGTGTTTGTTCTTGATCGAGCCTAAATTTTCTTGATATTATTGTTGAAATACATGAAACATTGCAGTTACTAATGACAATTTTGACGACTGCATGAAGCTTACTAGCACTGACTCACGATGCACTCAAAAACAAAAGGTAGGGTTAAGAAAGAAATAGTAACATGACATTTACTTTCAAAACGTCAAAGAAACGCACACCAAGCTCAGGAATATCACAGAGAAAAAAAAAAAATATATATAAGATAAGGATTTTCATGGTATTTTTAGCTGAATCAGGAACATTAGATGGCGCTTCGGACCTTGAACCTGCACTGGGGTTGAAAATGGAGAAGAGAAAAGAAACAAAAAAAAGAGGAGGAGGAGGAGGAGGAGGAGGAGGAGGAGGAGGAGGGAGGAAGGAAAGGAAACAAACTTAGACTGACGAAGATAAATCCAGGAAGACCCAAGAAAGTTAGAGTTTAAAGGGCGTCCATCTTTTGGAAGCCAACCTCTGGCCGTATTGTTCAGCCTCTGAGGTGCAGCCGCAGGAAAGTGACTCGAGGCATCTGAACCACCAGCATTTTTTGGTCTTACTTATCCTACAGGAGCTTACTTCATATCATCTTTTAGTCTATTTTAGCTTTCTTTGTGAGCTTCTCTTGCCTGCCTTACTGTAACTTTCCTTAACCCCTTGAGTACCATGACGTGTTTCCATATTCATTCTGCTTACTATTTGATGATTGATACATATAGTGAAAACTGTGTCTATTCATTTTCTAACCTCCATAGACCCTTCTTAATGTCAATAAAATAGTTTAATCGTACACATATCTCAAGATGAAAAATGTGTACCAGTAATAAAGTGGTCAATGCCTTCTCTTTCTTAAATTAATTCACTAAACATTGGGCGAGATTGAGTGAGTGAATGAGCGAGCGAGTGAGTGAGTGAATTGAGTGAGTGAGTGGATGAGTGAATGATTGACTAACTTAGTGATATTCTGACGCTACATGAACAAGGTTACATAACACAAAGAAATACCAGCACAGGAATCACAGGCATCATAAAGGAATATATAGGAAAACTAATGATTGTGGCAGAAGATGTGAAGAAAAGAAGAGAAGGAAGGAAGGATTGTCATTTTATCTAGTTCACGCTCACTACAAAGCCGGTCACCATTAGCCCTGCATTAAAGACGAACACGATGCGCTGTGTGAGGGAATCTAATTTTGTTATAATGAAGTCTTATAATGAAATCAGTCACCGCGTCTGTCTGTGTGTGTGTGTGTGTGTGGCGGGGGTGGAAGAGGAGGAGTGTGTGTGTGTGTGTGTGTGTGTGTGGTTGGGGTGGAGGA